>NC_136940.1:22799869-22844869 GCF_949987615.1 Pollachius pollachius
GTAATAATAATAATAATAAATTAGATTTATATAGCGCTTTTTTAGGACTCAAGAGTCGCTTGTAATGGTGTAATATGTTAGAATAAATGTAGCGTGGAGAATGGTGCAAAAAAAAGTCTCATCAGAGGAACCCCCGATGCCTTGAGTGCCAACCGGTGGCCGTTCGGTGCGATTCAACGGCCTGTATCTGATGATGGGCCCCTGCGTTACCCTAATGGAGGCCCTTCCTGGGAACGGCCCCGTCCATGAGGAACGTGCAGGCTGGTGATCCCAGGGTCCGCGTGCCTGCCGGCGTGTTTCTCCTCCAGCACCGCGGGTACACTGCCTATGGGGAGCAGCGGAAGACGGTCAGCTTGTTGGGGACGTCCCGGTCATTCGTTGATTTTAAAAGCTTTAGGTTGTGTGCACTGATGAAAGAACGTGATTCAAACACCAAACCACTTCCAGCTTCAAGCTCTTCAGTGTGCACCACATTTAAGCAGGAGATTGCATGCATTACATGGCTTTTGCCATAAAGTTGAATTTCCCCCCAGTGAAAATATGCCATGTTTCATAAAATTAAGTGTGCAGTGTGACATAGTACAGATGAAATGAAAAGTTTTAATCAGTCAAAAGGAAATAATTCAGTTTATGTAAATGTGAATAACAATACTATTAATACTAATAACTACTAACTTCCTAATTTATTATATTATTTATTCTGTCCAATGGAAACAAGAGGATTCTGCCAAAGTGAGACGCTGTAAAGTGAAGTGGATAAGTGGATCCTTCTGTTTTGATCCGTTTACACTCTCACTCTCACGATCGACATCAAAGAACACAAATCAAAAAGAAGAGAATCTTAATTCCACAAAACGGCTGCCAGGTGAAAGAACATACTACAAGGCTACTGGCTCACTGTGTGCAGCCCGATATCCCATCATGAGAGACGTGTTTATTACAAGGATGTTTGTAATGCTAAGCTGCTGGGGCTGTGCGTCCCAGCTCCACATGTGTCGTCTCTAGTTTGTAGTTGCGTCACTATTGAACGGGAATAACCTGCCGCATGGTTGTAAACAGATATAACGCAAACGTGATTCACTTGAAATGAATTCAAATGCGTTGCATATGCATCTCCACATGGTGGAAACGATCCATACTGTGTTGATTTACAGTCGAGGTCGCTCCAACTCGTTCGTCATGCAACGTCCAACCTCCAATGCCACGATAAACTTAAAAGAACTCTGAATTTGAATTCGTCATACAAAGTATTTCCAAAAAATATATACACTATACGATAAACAGATTCGAACATGTACGCCTAATGTAAACGACTTCAAACGTATACCGACGAATCTTTACATAAGACACATCGCTTGATTTATAGTTGGCAGTGTGCTTTTGGTCGCGCAGACAGTCCGAATCCGTACTTCTTGCGGGCTTTGACGGCGATCCAGTCCGGGCTTTGCGGCGAACCGAGCGTGCCCCAGCAGCTGACTGGCAGGACTTGTTTACTGGTGGAGACCCATTAGAGACGAAAGGGGGGAACCTGATGGGAGAGGTACCGCTTCAACGGGAATAGAAGTTTCCTCATTGGCCGTCTTTTTAGGCTTTTTACCTCTGTTTACCTCATCCTTGGACTGTCGGAGACGGTACATTTACTTTAACTCTATCGTCAGCGCAGAGACCACGTTTGCTGTTAGCTAGCTGCTCCCCCCCCCCTCAGCTAATCTGAAAAAGACGGGCGGCGTGGTGTCGACTTTTCTCACTTTCCGACAGACTGCCGCTTATTATTTTCAATAGTTGATCAGATCGGCCGTGGTTCATTAAACGAACAGGGTTTTTCCACCGCCGAGTCCCTTTTGTGTGCGTTTCCCCCCGGGTTGTCCATCGGTCCGCGCCGGCGTGGTCAGCGGGGTGAAGGAGTTCAGAGGAAGGTCGTCGGGGAAGCGATCCCCCTGGCAGCACGTTTCCCTGCACGTACTCCCAACACCACCTCGGTGATGTGGACACATCGGCGGGTTCGCATCTTGGAAAGGTGAGCTCCACCGAGGAAAAAACTGGACGGGACACTACAGCAAATACGTGAGATACATGAGAGACCTGTGGACTTAAAAAACAACAACAACTTAACAACAGTCAACGCTGGTTTCTAATTTGGTGCTATTACTAACTTACGACCCAAAACACTGGGCTTTGTTGAAGTGAGATCGTGCTCCTTTCTACAACCCTCCGCTTTTGGACTTGGGTTTTTTACTGTTCGTTTGGAGGCAGTAGTTGACTGGAGCAGGGCATACTTGCCATGGAGTGAACCCGTGGCGAGCGGCTCGCCGTCGGGTGTTCCTCGCTGATCTCCTCGGTGAACTGGACCTGTTTTCCTGGATCCCCCGGTGCGCTGTGATAAACAGACGAAAGACAACTACCTTGTGCGCTTATGGAACATGAAGCTTTTTATCCGCACTTGTTTCGCCAGAACCCAAGACCACGTTATTTAAGTGGTCGGACTTTTGTAAGGGTCTCATCAAACTCCCATCGTTTTGAATCATAATACAACCACGTTCTACCCCGGCCCCTTTAGGGAGGGGGGGGGGGGGAGGGGGGGGGGGGGGGGGGGGAAACACCATTTTTTTTTCTCCAGAGTATTAAAAACACATTTGGATTTTTATACGTTTTGTTATCATAACATACTTATTATAAAATGACGTTTTTCCTTTAGTCGTCGATTTTGTATGAACTTATGCAAGAAGAAATCACCTGGAAAGGCAACATGGGATGCTGGACGTTTAAACCGCAAACACCAAGTGTGTTTATTGTAGTGTGCATCTGCATTGCATGCCAGGCTGGACTATTGAATGGCGAAAGTAAGTATACTTTATTCGTTCTTGCAAGTTTAAAGTGCTGCATATGATTCAACTGCATGTATCAACAGGAGTAATAACGAGTGTACACATTGGTAGAACGATAAGTAGTGCAAATACGACAAGGGCTAAACGGAGCGTCTTCATTTGCATTTCATTGCGGTAAAACGAATACAATATGGTGAATAGATATTTATTATCAGCGCAGAGCCAATACTCGTCCCCAGAGAGGAAGTTAAGTGTTTGACACTGCAGGTATATCCCCCCTGTTGTACGCTTTCGAGGTCTTATTCCTGTAATTAAAAACAAGCCAGTACTTGTTGACATACAGCCTTTCATTTGTATTCCCTGGTAAAGTTATTTAAGAATACCTTAGCCCCGCCCCTCTCCTTAAAGATGTATTATTGAGGCCTGTCGTGGATGCATCAGCCCCAGGGCCAGATTAGTCGCCGTGACTGGACGAGAGGGGTCTGTTGCAGCGGATCTAAACTGGGAGTTGCAGGATTCGCCTGGCGCCCGTCAGCACAGCTAGGCCTCTCACGGCGACAACAAGGCGCAACAACACACGCGCACGTTGCTCTCGCCAGAAACGTAAACAAATGTAGCGCGCACACACACACTCGTCTTCGGAAGTTCTCGAAATCCCCGTTTTAAGTGGCGGATAAGCCCCCCCATGATACACTTTAACACGCGTTTGAACCGAGGGCTATCATAACGTCCTCTGCCAGGGATTACTATCACGGCGCGAATTGTGTCAATGAACGCGATTTCCAATTAATATGTTGCACTGACAGCGTAGTAAATAATCGGCATCCATTGCCCTGTTACGTGTATTTCTGTTTATATGTTAGCGATGGAATTGTTTGAGTGGGAAAACGATTATTTTAGCGGTGTTTAAACGAACATCATTCTACAGCAACGTTCAATTATATAATTTCTTCATTTTATTTATTTTAACTATCGGACTGAATGCATAGCGATGGTCATGCAGAAGGACCCATTCGACCCGAAAACAGCTTAGGCTTCTTAAGACTCTTCCATAAATAACATCCCATTAAGCACTTTTCAATATATGTCCACATCGACGTTGATAGTAACCATTTTAAATGATGAACACAATTGATGATTGATTATATATGCAGTAACACTGCCTGACTTTTAATTGCCATTTGCGTAATTACAAGCTGCTTTTGCCATGTTATGGCTATTTACTACAGGGTCGATACAGGTCTACTGGTATCGCTTTGAGGGAATGGAGCACATGTCATTTGTTGTTTCGGGTTCAATACTCAATTCCTTGGAAGTAACTTTACCTAACACACTAGCGCTGCTTATGCCTAAGGGTGGGGAAAAGACAACCACCAAAAATACGTAAACAATTTCCTTCTGAATCCACACGTCAAACACTTTATCGTAAACCCCCATTGACCGTGATTTTCTGACAGCAGGCTGAATAATGTAACATTTCCTTCTCTTAACGAGTGGTGGACTGGGTTGGTTCTGATGGAGGAAATGTTTGTGTGAAGGTTTTAACTCGGTAATCAGCTCTCAGAGGAAACCACTGAGCTGTCTTCTTTCCTTGGATAACCAGCGAAAAACAAGTTGTGCAACTGAGAGCCATGCCCCCTTCTTGTTCCTCTCTCAGGCTCATGAAATGCTCTTTTTGAAAGGCGAGGGTGTGTGTTTGTTTGTGTGCAATTCAGTGTGTCGTTGTGTGTATGTGTATGTCGCCTCCTGTGTATGTACAGCTTTTAAACTGGTACTGTCAGACCTATGGTACGTTGGGTTGGAAGGGTTACAGAAGATCAATATTGGTTTGGCTCTTGTGCTGGATAGTGGAACACAACTAACAAGCGATTAAAAACATAAGCAAAAAGAAAACTTAAGACGGTTGGATGTGTGATCCGTGTCTTTTGGTGTCGGTGAATGGTAGCCTCTTCGTTGGCTATTTGGAATCCTTAGGCACCCTTCACTGAAGCGAACAGTGGCATTTTCCCACAATACTTTGCATGGGTTGGAATGTGTTTGAAGTGGCCCACCCTGTAGGTGAGAGAGAGAGGGAGAGGGTAAGGGAGAGAGACTACGTGTGTACATTCTCATTAACTCACTGCCTGGCTTCTTACTAGCACCCTTCCGATCCATGAGCGTTCTCTATGTTTTCGGCATACCCAGGTGTCTGTTTTCTTGAGTGCTGTAGAAGGGGGCCAAGCTTCTGAACGGTCTTGTCTGTGAATGGACAGCTCTGGAGCTGCTTGCTGTCCAAACTTCAGCCTCTGGTTCTCCTGTCTCTTGTTTTCCCGCACCCAAGTCATGGATTCCTGTAGTTGATTATATTTATGCTTTTAACTTTGCACTTGTTGTTTTAAGATGTACCGCCAAATTATTTAGTTTAGAGGAATCCATGCTAGGCCAGTGTTTTGTCGGTGAAACGGCAGCCACAGCACTGTCTATAGATTTCTACTGTGTTCTTGGACAGGTCAGAAACCACTCCCCACCCGTTGGGTGTCATGTGTTTGTGGTGTTGTCCAGAAGAGCTATCTCGGCTACCGTTAGTGGAAAGGTTCTGTCGGAGGGGTTCCTTTATCTCTAAAAGTAGGCTAACCCTTTCAACTTCTTACTGCTTGCCAATGCATTTTTTTATCTTGTTTGTTCACTTGTGTGTGTGTGTGTGTGTGTGTGTGTTTGTGTGTGTGTGTTTGTGTGTGTGTGTGTGTGTGTGTGTGTGAAGCAGTGTTTCCTAAAGCACCTCGACAGTGTTACCAATGTCAGAAGAAAAACACCACCTGACCTTTGACTCCCTCAATGCATTGCCTTTTGATGTGTTGTCGAAGTGAGAACAGAACAGTCTTGGAGCATATTTGGCTGATTCAACAACGTAGCATAGCACGTTTATACTGCATTATACTGCGTCGTTTTGATACTATGCTTTTTTTTTCTTCATAAGCTAATAGTTTCACAGAAATATTTTAGTTGTATATTCCAGACAGGCTTTGTTAGACCTTGATAACTTTCACATAGCTAAGGATTAATAAAACACACATATAAGCCGAATAGAAAAACAGAGTAAACAGAGAAAAACTTTTTTACCAGCAAATAATGGTTATAGTCTACACACTCAATTGAACCAACCTTCCTTTACTGACGTAATCAACCATTGCTTGCTTTACTGACGTATACAACCATTCTGGATACCTTGTTTTAAGGATTAAGGCTCGAAAAGCACCCTTTTCTTTCTCAATATAGCCATCTCATGCTGTCTAAATACACACTATGTACACCAGCGGCACCTCTTTTTTAAGAAGAAAATGGTGTCATTTGTTGTAACACTTACTTCTATTTCTCTAAATAAAAGTCCCACAGAAATGTAAAACATCTCGCACTGACAGCCAGAAGTCCAGCGATCCCAGTGTCGTATGATTAACATGAACTATCACAGGAACAAGTAAAGGAGCCAGGCAGACCAACTGGTAGAGGGTTAGCATCGCAATGCTAAACTCAAGATGCACCTTTTCCTTCTGTTTGGACATTGTGTGCGTTAATGTTATTGTTTTGTGTGATACTGTCATGCTTGGTCTTTTGAATGTGATTGTGTGTTTTTTTATGCCCAGAACCGATCACTATACTAGAATGAACACGATTGCAATTCTGATAGAATCCTATTAAATACACAGTATATAATATAAACCTCCTGTTTATTACAGTGGTGTGTTTCCTGACACACACACACACACACACACACACACACGTACACATACACACGCACGCACGCACACAGGTACACACACATACACACACGTAAACACACACCAAGTGCCATTACGGCACGCTGCAACCATCTTATTCGATAGGCCGTGTTGCTGTTTGGACCTGCTCTATTTTAACTGTTGGCGACTTGACACTGTAATATTCAGTTTGAGCCGTGGCTGTAATGCAGGGATTAGCACGGGGGGTGGTGGTGCTGTCGGAACCCCCCCCTCCACCCCCAGATGACTGCAGCAGACTGATTTGGTGATGAAGCCACTGTAGACGCTCGCCGACTACTAGTGTATTATTGATGACAGAATATCTGCTTACATTTCTGAAGGAGGTGATTTAAGACGTAGCTGTTTCTGACCCCCCCCCCTCCTCTCCCCCGCCAAAGCACATTTTAGGTCATGCTTTTTGCTTGAGTGAACTCGGGTGACGTAGACAATTCGTGACACCATATCACCAAAGACAATGAACGATAACATTGAAATATTGATATTGTGGGAGAGGCCTTGTAGGGTAATATTTTGTACGGCTGGTAATGTTGAGTTTTGGGTTTATCTGTTGGGACAGACGTGTAGATCTTATGTCTCTTCAAATTGTCCCATCTGGGTTCATATATACATACATATATGTGTGTGTGTGTGTGTGTGTCCATGTGACTGACCATGATGACCATGATGGTGGGGTTTAGAAAGGCGTTAGTAAATAACTACCAGACTTGAAACATGCGCACTACACATAATTGCATACGTTAATGATACATTTGTTGACTACTTATAATAATCGTGAACATTATTATAACTATGATGGCCAGCAATCACCCAATGCTATGATATCGCACCAGAGCAACAGTCAGCAGTGCCTTTAAATAGCGTTATGGGATGCTTCATGGGAAACAGATGGATTAGAAGAGTATTATCATGGGTATTGATCTTATAAGGAATTCAATCAATCAAGTTGAGTGAAATAAAATAAATTATTTGTTTTAGGCAATTATTGTAGCAATCTAGTACCCAGAATCGCACTTGCAGGCAATACTTGGACGTTTTTTGACTTTTTGGAGCACACTTTTTGCAGCACACTGGCAGATGTAACATTTCAACCAATGACATCATAACATGCTCCTTTTTATATACATCCTGCAACGGGCTAACGCACAGCCGGCTTGTGTTTCATCTTATATTGGCACAGTCCCAGCAAATCCTGAAGGACGGAGCTGCACACAGACTAGGATTTAGGAAAAGGGAAAGTGTGAACGTGAAAATGAGTGCAAAGCTGGAATCCAAAGTTCATGGGATGTTTTATTGGACTCAGGCATGAGCTGATCTGAGCGAGTGTGGCACACCTTTTGGAGTGTTTTTACCGTGGATTACCGGAAGGACATGTTGTCAACATGCAGCACTTGACGATTGTGTGTGAGGGATGATGCGAGCTTGAAATACGAGCAATTAAAAGGCAAATGCAGCCTAATTTAGTCACTTTTAAAGCAACGCCAGGAATGTTTACAAGCAGCTCAACTTTTTGCTCCCCTCCAAACTGCAATAAGTGCCAATGCGGTCGTAAACATACTTGACTTTTACGTGACAGATTTTCATTATTGAGGTACCACTATCCCGTTGCTAGCCTCTCAATTATGGGCAAATGGTAATTTCACTCAGGTTGTCAATGAGCAGTGGGGGCCATGTGTTTTATAGAGGACCAAACCCAAGAACATTAAAAAATAAGTAGGACTAAATGGTAACTCAATTATATCCTTTGTCCTCATCCTGCTTCCACTGTACTTCTTCCCCCCCGTTATTGTTTGTTTCGTCCCCCTATGTGTCGTCAGTAAACAGCACATGAGAAGGGTGAATAATAGCGCATGAAAGTTGTTTTTCCCCCTTTACGTTGGCCTGGTGCACCTTTTTAAGTACTTTGATTTATACAGTCGATGGCCCATACCGTTTTTTATCTCCCCCTTTCTCATCTAGCTGGGTTGTTCTCTTCCGTTCCTTCCTTCATCTTCTGACACTGCCCCTCTTCCGTGCCTCCTCCTCCTCCTCCTCCTCCCTCTCTTCCTCCTCCTCCTCCTCCCTCTCTTCCTCCTCCCTACTGTTTCGCTAAAAGGGTGAGAGGGTTCACTCTCTTCTGCTGACTTGTTTTTCTGTCGCGCTGCAGATGCGCACAGCCGGCAGACTCGCCTTCCACATGAAGACCTGAGGCGCGCGCACACACGCACGTACACACACACACACACACACACACACACACACACACACACACACACACACACACACACACACACACACACACACACACACACACACACACGCACGGGCACACGCATGGACACACATACACAGACACGGACACACACACACACCAACCTGCTAATCCTTCTCTCTATGGGATGGGAAAGCCTCCCCTTTCGTACCCTCTTAGAGGTGTGCTTGCCATCTGTTTGTCACCTCTCTCTCCCTCTGTCCCTCTCACTCTGCTCTGTTCTATTATATCGTCGCCTGCTTTAGTCTCGTTTATACGAGGCTGGCTCACTCCAGCTGGGTCCGACTGATGCTTGGCATATACACCTGCACACCATCATCATCAACACCAGCAAAGCCGCCGCAAGGACCTCTTGATTATGCTGTGTGAGTGTTTGTGTGGCTTCTGATTTGACGAGCACACTTGCGCACGCACACACGTGGCACACAAGTGTTTTGGCAAGGGGCTCTGTGTTTTGTTCTGGACAGAGGGACTGCGATGGGTAACTATGGTGACAGCAATTGTTGTCAGCGATGGGTTACTACGGGGACAGCGATTGTTGTCAGTAAGTTACAGGGCTTTGCTGTGTATATCTGAAATATGTTTGGGTACATCCAATCCCTCGGAAGGGGTTCCACTGTCACAGGAGTAATGTGTTTACTGCTACCATGCATGTACTAATGTAGGACTAATGTGCCGAAACAGTGGTGTTTATCAGTTGTTCCTCGGTTTTAAAGCCAAGAAAGAGAATTATTAGTGTCTGTATCAGACAAATATTGTCTGTATCAGACAAATACATTGCATTCACGATAAACAAAGGTGACGGTTGAACACATTTGCTATCTAAATGCTTTAGGATGCTATAATATGACGTGTTCCACTGGCTCTCATCCGTGCGTGCGTGCGTGCGTGCACTCTGGTGAATACGTGCCTGAATGTGAGGCGCACCCTGCATGCATGCTCCTTTTCTTGTTATTTGTATTCCTGTGAAGTGGCGATGTTCTAAAATAAGCCGGTGCCAACCACGATGGCCATAAGCCTGACCAGCCCCGACCCAGCGAGGGCCAACCTGGGCCGTATGGCGAAGCACCCAAGTCAGCCAGCCACTGAATCATGCTTTGATTCTCTGAAGTACGCTCCCATGACTCTACTACTACTACTACTACTACTACTACTACTACTACTACTACTACTACTACTACTACTACTACTATTACTACTGCTACTACTGCTACTACTACTACTACTACTGCTGCTGCTGCTGCTGCTGCTGCTGCTGCTGCTGCTACTGCTACTGCTACTACTACTACTGCTACTGCTGCTACTACTGCAACTGCTACTACTTCTGCAACTGCTACTACTACTACTGCTACTAATGCTACTGCTACTGCTACTACTACTACTACTACTGCTGCTTCTACTATTTGTATTTATGTTTTTGTATTGTATTTGTCTTGTGCTATTTATGGACCTGAGTCTGAAATAAAGTTTTCAATCAGTCAATCAATCAATACTACACCTGCTTCTACTAATACTACTACCGCTGCTGCTGCTGCTGCTACTGCTACTACTACTACTACTACTACTACTAGTACTAGTATTCCTAGAACCCTTTGGTTCTCTGTGTGGATGTGTCCATGTCGTTGAGGTCACTTTATGGCTGTACTCTGCACACCGCCACAGTGGTTGCGTAGCAGCCGACACATGTTGTTGTCCTGCCGGTAAGTGGCCGAGATAAGAGCGAGAGAGAGAGAAGGGGAAACAAAATAAAAGTAAGAAAAAAAAAGAGAAGAAGGAAGAGGGTGAGAGAGAGAAGGGGAAACAAAATAAAAGTAAGAAAGAAAAAAAAAGAAGTAAGAGGGTGAGAGAGGGAAGGTGAAGAGGAATGAGCGTGTCAAACTCCGGGGGAATGCACACACTGAGAACAGACTTCAGGAGAGAGAGAAAAAGAGACAGAGGAGAAAGTGATGCAGAGATCAAAAGAAAGTTTGTGTGTCTCCTGCTTTGAGGCACTGGTATTGGACATTCCCAACGTGTATTTAGAGTGAGGAGAGCGCTTGTTGACGCACGCCTTACTGTGAAGCAGCAGCATAATGAATGGAGGTCATCTTACAATGCGAGGGAATGGCCACAGGCTCTGGACTTGTCTATCAGAGACGCGCTAACAGAGATGGATTTGTTACCTGTGGATGGGGGAGGGGGGGGGGGGGGGTTGGCAGTGTTGAAACGACATCAGTGTGCCTCAGTGTTGAAATCTTAGATGGAAAAACTCACACAGAGTGAGGCGAGGGGGGGTGGTTGGCCGGGGAAAACCAAACATAAGAGGCTTTGTGTTTTTGGTGTTTATGTGGTAGGTAGACCCCCTAGACCCCCCAATTTGTAGGGTTGCAAAAAGGGACGGGGTGCAAACGTAGTTCTTGATAATGGGGATTTTACCACAGTTTTTTTTAACTTGCGGTATTATTGTAGTTACAATGACAAAATGCCACAGACGACTATGTTCAAGATCATACTAACACATACAAAACAACAGGGTGGCATTTAAAAAAAAATATATGGGAGAGATGGACGGAAGAAGAGGTGAAGAAGATGTGGAGAGATGGGATGTGTGGGACTGACTGCTGTCCTATTTTACCGTTCTAACCAACACTTCTAGCTGGAGGTCAAGCCAACTGTGCCGCAAAGGCAGTGTTGGCATGCTGGACCATAGCCAGGACCGGGCCACTCCCACTTCTCACCTGTATGGCCTCCACACCTAGTTTCAGCATCCGTGTTTTTACGGTATCTAGGGAGGGTTTTTGTTCCAGTGGTCGTGCTTCATTGCGGTCCAGCTCCACCCTCTTAAAAATCGAATTGTGGCCAACCACTGTTGGTCAGGAAGCTTGTGTAAAGGCAAGCCAGAGGTAACCGCTGAACAGGGGGGGGGCGAGGATCCCAGTCCCCCATTATCCACAGACAGATTCATCTTGGAGGCATGAGCGGAGTAGTCTTGTTTCAGAATTGTCTCGATGAGCCTCCCGCTTTTAAATATTCCCCTTCGGGTTATCCTTCTCCAATGCATCTCCGCTCTCCTCGTCGAGCACATTAAATCAAACCAGCTAAGTGGTGCTATTACCAATGTTGTTGGCGCGGCCCGAGGAGTGCTCCCTGCTACTAGCCCCGGTCGGGGTGCGGCCGTCAATTGTTTTGATACGGTGACTTTTGATTGTACAATGTAACACGGCCAGACACCGGGGCGGCGGCCTGCAGAGGCTGACGGAGGCTGACGGAGCGGCAGCCAGCCGGAGCTCATCCCGACCCATGCTCTGCTCCGGTTTGCGGGTCGTCGTGTCGGCGGGGCCAGGCCCTGCAGCTGCTGCTGTGTGGCTGGAAGCGCAGCAGAGGAACGCAGCCCTGCCTGCCTGCCTGCCTGCCTCTCAGGCCCCCGCTCACCACACCAAGACGCAGAGCTGAGCGCCCGCACCGTAACGTGGGAAGATGAAAAGGAACATGGGAATTTTTGCAGTATTGCTCACCCGCGTTTGTGTGTGTGCGTGTATGTGTGTGCGTGTGCATGCTTTCTGCCCATCTGCTTTGCACTGTTGTGCTCACCCCTCTCCGTCCACTCCGCAGACGATCACCTCCTGTTCCTGTCTTCTCTCAGCTCCAAAGCCTGGCTACTATTTCAGGAATGTTGTCGCCACATGCACAGCTTTTTATTTGTTTGCCGCACCACCTGGTTGAGCTGTTTTGTGAGCCTTTGGCCAGAAGGTGTGTGTGTTTGTGCTATTGAGGTTTTCCCCATGTTTTTCTTTCCCAGATGGGAATCTCGTAGCTAGTTTACAGTGAAACCCTGTTGCACGGTGTTGTTTATGTAAATTGCACACCACCGAACCGGGTAACACTTCAAACGGATTCATAAACCGTAGTAAGATGTCGCAAAAGTAGGTGCACCTAGGAAAACAAAACAACCACAGCTTTAGCATAACATTTGCAATTTGGCACTGTACTCCAAAATATGAAGTTGCTTACATCTTTTGAAATTACCTCAGCGTGGGAGGGTGTGGCTCAGGTTCAAATGTCTCCAAACCATCATTGTGCTCTTCCATGACCCCCAACGGTGAGGCCACTTGTGCGCGGACGTCCTACATTGTACTGCACCACGGTGACATGTCGGGCGAGCGAAAGGTAGCCAAGGTGAAAAGCGGTTTGCTTTTTCGGAACGGCAAAATGGGAAGTGAAGAGAGAGAGAACTTCTGATAGACAATGGCTGATCTTATCTGCCACAGAAGAGGACCGGGGCTGCAGCCAGAGCGTGGTGGGGCATGGGGCGTGGGGCGACCACTGCTTCCCTGTACTGGAGGTTCCTAGAACAATGACGATTATACGCAAGAGTGTGCACACTGCGCAGTGTTCCACCGTTGTCTGTGTTGAAACCAGGTGTTTGAATCAAGACAGTGCCTCAGGCCGTGCTTTGCATATTGCCAAATATTTCACCAAATGGGCTGTTTATACCACTCAGGTGTTTTAAACCGTTTGGTTTTTAGTCAATGGGATTTACATTTGGGGCATTGAGCAGACGCTTTAATCCAAAGCGACTCACAATAAGGTCATTTGTCATAAGAAGGTGAAAAAAAAATATTGCCGATATATAACCAATATATGGCATGAAGTTAGAATGAAACATTTTGACATTTCTGTCATGTATCTTAATACACTGGGATGTAAACGGAGTGCAAGAGGGCTATTGGATGGCTTCCCGAATGCACTTTGTAAAATAAGTATGGATGTGATGGCAGCCCGTGCTCCGACCGCGTGCTCCCTATGTGAGCGCGTTGGCCTGACTCACTGCGTGTGTCAGGCCACACCCCCAGCATGCGTCTCAACGTCTTCTCTCGTATTGGTGTTTCACATTATATTTACAACGGCCTCTCGCCGATCATTGTCTGACGTGCGTCTGGAACACTCTTAAGGCAGACCGGCCACACCGTGATGCACTTATTGCCGAGGGAAAGGCTCAACGTAATGCCCTTTCAGTTTCAATTATTAACTTTTAATTACTATTATTAATGGAATCCGTTAACTGGGATGAGACGCGTGTAATTCTGCGGTATGAGGAGTTACATATTACCACATCTTGACCCAGGGAGGAGACTTCATAGTATGAAACACTGCAGCATCTCACTGTAATCATCCCTGGAGCATAATAATTGTTGTCTTGTGCCGCATCGGACCACACTGAAGGATTGATTCGTGACGCAGGCACCTCAAGGTTGGCCAGTCAGGTTGAACGAAGACGTGGGCTTTCAAGCCGGGCGAACGTGGGCCGCCGGGGAACAAAGGAGACCGCACGGCAAAGTTATGCTGTTTAACCTTTTGAATATCTTCGAGTGCGTCTTTCAACTCGTCGCCAGAGTGACGGCATGCAGAAGTGGGTTCAGCGCACGGCCCTATTCTCCCTCTGGTCCTCTCTCCTCTCGCTGCCGGCGGCCCCGCCTCCAAGGTCAAGGCACGATCGCCAGAATAATAAACAACAAGAGGGACTGTTGTGGCTTGAAAACAAGTGACAATGACCCTGCGCCTGTCCGGGCCCCCTTTCTTGCTCTCGCTCTCTCTTGTCCCTTGATTTCGTCCTCCCCTGTCTTTCTTTCCTCCTCTTTGCTCGTCCATCGGCTTGTTTCTCTTTCTGCGTGTCTCCCCCCCCCCCTCGGTTGGGCCCAGTCGCTCCAGGGGTTGGCCGGTGGCGGGTGCGAGGGCGGGCACAGCCCCCCCCCCGCCCCGATGGGGCTCAGATCCGGGCCCCTCTGCTCTCGCTGGCAAGCCGTCCGGCGGCTCGGTGGCGGCGCGTCGTCGCTGCCCTTTCTCACTCCGCTAGAGTCTGCCACGGCCTGGCCGCGTGCCCCGGCTGTAATGGAACCTGAGGCTGTTTATAAATAGGCCAGACCTGCACCCCTCCCCATGCTCGTCAATGGGAGGCTGGCTCTCGCCAACAGAGGAACAGGTGTGCACGCTCTCCACCCGCCGTGCCACCGGTCGATGGCCTTTTTGTCTCCCCGACTATTTAAAGAGCGCCCATTTCACGCATCGCGTCGGATGCCGTTTTTTTTTTTTTTGTTTGGTGTGTGACATGCTGAAGGATCGCCTGAGCGGAAACACACAGCTTGTGTTCTGTGTGTCTCTCCTCCCCTCCCAGGATCGTTGCTCCATCTGTCTCTTAAAGTGTCCGCAATGCGTTTCGTTCCGCGGCCCGACTTCGTTTTTGAGGGGCAAGACGGTACGTGTTGATCACGACGGCTCACATGTATTTCCCCAGCATCACCGTTCGTCGTGCGGTCCTCGCGTCTCAGGATACTGTTTCCTCCCCCTTCTCCTCCTCCTCCCTCAGTTTGTTGAACATATGCGCTGAGCGGTCTATAACGGCCTGGTCGTCGCAGGGTGGGACGTCACCGTCCTCGGCTGTCGAAGACGGGACACATATTTTAGCATGCTTCGTTGAGTCCTCCATCACTTTTAATGCGCCAGCAACACCAGGTTTCACACAAGAATATCATGAATAGCCTTTCAGCAGAGTTGTATTGTCGTTTTTATTGTTGTGTAAAAGGGTCTTGTTGTGAAACTCGAAAAAGTTAATGGAATGAAAAGGTTTATTTTTATTGCCGTTCATTTTGGGGGTTTTATTAAGAAATGGGCATAGGCTCCCAAGGTATCCACTTTGCTGGTTATCGATCGCTCCAGAAACCAGTATACGCTCTGAAATCCATACCGGTGGCACTCGGCCAGAACGGGCCTCCCGTCTC
The DNA here is from genome assembly GCF_949987615.1 of Pollachius pollachius. Taxonomy (NCBI): domain Eukaryota; kingdom Metazoa; phylum Chordata; class Actinopteri; order Gadiformes; family Gadidae; genus Pollachius; species Pollachius pollachius. The sequence goes on from NC_136940.1 coordinate 22,815,474, forward strand.
ATCTTCCCAATTTGCCGCCGTGTTTTACTCTCTCCACATGATGCCATCCATCTCTGGCCCCTCACAGCCCGCTACTATTCGTATTGAATTGACATATTCAATTCTCCTGTAGAGAACGTCATTCTATAAATAAACAGCAGGATCCTTCTGAAATTGTAGCTGTGTTACGATGGAGGCTTTGTGGAGGCCTTTTGGGTTTCTTCTCTGGGAACTCAGTCGCACCCGGCTTGAAAAGAGTCAGGTCTGATGGTCCATTGTTATAGTGCTGTTCGCTGTGTCCCTTACGTCGACTGTCGTCCTGTAACGTAGCCTTTCAAATCTGTACTCTACAATGCACCGCATTGAGATGACAAACAGGCCAGTGTTTCTGCTGATTCCCACAGTGACTGTTGATGTAGATTAGAGGAGTAGAGGAGTCTGATGTCAAGAACGTACAATATTGTCATACTTCATGGGCACTGTTGAAGCCATAAAATACAGATAAAAAGCAGTCTCCGTGCCAAAACAATATTTACTTGGAAAACAATGTGCATGTGTTCCGGTGCATAGTTCCCTTTTGTTAATTGCACCAATCCACTGGGCTTGCTATATAGCCCTGCTGTAAACAATTAATAAACAACCGCTATATAAGAAATGTAGGACTGCCACAGGAAATCTCCCTAGAACTCTTTAGTTCTGTAAAACTGCATGGAAGGTATTGGTGATCTTTCACACCATTGTCTTCTGATGTATAATATGTTAACGCCTGCCGTGTTACACTGCATGCAAAAAAACAATGTTGAATGTTGAAAACGACCCCAGCCCGTAAAAAATGTCTTTAATTATTTGTATTATATTATAATTATGCATTTTTCGACGGGCATCATGAAAGCTATATCTACAATAGCCTAATAAAGGCTAAAGCATAGACCATTTCGGCTGAATAAATTAGATTAAAATGATCCTAACCAACGATTTAATAATTCTTTTAATTGTCAGTTATTATGATATATTTGACGACCTGTACTCTACCCGGTATATCTATAAACAAGCCAAATATCAGGCTACCATCTGATCATCCCCCTTTTATTAGAAGTAATCCTGAACCATGTCCCTAGGGGGAGGGGCCATCTTAAGCAAGCCCTAGAGACCTCCAAGGTCCTCTCCCACCTAAAGCCTAAAGCCTTTCTTCCTCTGTGTCTGTCTCAAACCCCCCCGTCCCCCCCCCTTCCCATTCCTGCTGCTAAATTAAGTGTCACACACACAGAGAGAGAGAGAGAGAGAGAGAGAGAGAGAGAGAGAGAGAGAGAGAGAGAGAGAGAGAGAGAGAGAGAGAGAGAGAGAGAGAGAGAGAGAGAGAGAGGCAGGTGCCCGTCCCTCTTCTCTCCATTGGCAGTGCATGCTCCGATCCTTAATGGTATGGCCCATAATTGAACAGTACAGTGTGTCTCAGTTGGTCTATTCTCCTGTCCCCTCCTATACAATATCTCCCCCCCCCCCCCCCCCCCCCCCCCCCCCACATCCTCATTAGTGGCTGATTGGGTTGTTATTGTAATTAAGAGGGCCCCGTCGGCCAGTGAGAGCACCGAGCAGTCTGGGTACGGGTGGTCCCTCAGTGGGGTGGGGTTATGGAAGGGGTCACTGTCATTGTCTGCCAGAGTTCTCCAAACACAACACCCCCCACACCCCCACCCCCGTTGCATTCTTTCATTTTAAACAACAGTTGTTAAAAATCGATGTTTAAACCCCATAAAAATGTTGCTGGATATTTCTCAAACGGTGTAAACACAGAATAGAGAATACCATATAAAGTTTGATGTCAACGGTTGTCTAATCATCGGATTTATGAATGGCCGAAGCCGAAGTCTAAACGAAGCTCTCCTCTCTCTTTATACACCTGCACGCTTGCCTATCCCCTCTCTTTTGTTCTTCTTATACCCGACTTCCTTATCAACACACTGCGCCATTTCCCTTCACCTGTAAACTTCCAGTGTCATGCCATCAGCCGATCGGTAGCTATCTTAATATCCCTTCATACGTTCTGCATGTTGTCTGCGTAGCCTGTCACGTAACAGTGGGCCATAGGGGCTCTCCGTTCATGCATGTGATCGCCAGCCATTCTGGAGGCCCCTTACGTCACCCCGCCTGCCTAGCCGGGCTCCAGTTACACAGCCCTCCCCTAGCTCCGTCCCCCTCGCTGGGTCCCCTCTCTTTTGCCCCCATTTGCCTCTAACCCTTTTCACCCGCCGCTCTTGCGATTAATTCAGCTCCCTCCCTTCCCCGAACCTGGGAGGGAAGAGAGCGAGGACAGGGCGCATTGTTTTAAAGACACAGTGGCCCTTTTTGGCTCGACCCCGATGGCGTTACATTCTGCCCCCCCCCCCCCTCTGCCCTACCCTTGACCACCCCACCCCTCCCCTCCCCTCCCTTCCTCCTGCCATCTTTTCCTCATCAGTTCAAAAACAGGACTCCATTTTGTGGAGGGAGCTCCCAGCCGCAGTACAGCTTCCCCCATATGGCCTGCTGGCATGCTTTAGTGTCAGCAGAGCCCTGCCAAGACATCTAAAGTATGTGCTCCGCATTACTCGGGGTGGGGGAAAAAAACAACGTTCCTCCTTGTTTCGGCGGACACAAAATGTGTCTCAGGTCGGGAGGAAGAAAAACAGTGAGGACCATAATTATCTCTTTCATGTGCAAAGGTCGTGTTTGTGTATTCTGTCACCTTCTTGGAGATCACTGGAGGACGGGGCGTGTTGTTGCCGCACACTGCCCCCACTCCCTCCCCAGGCGTTACGTAACTCTGTTTGTTACGTTGCACAATAGGTGCTCAGTGGGCGGACAGCGAGTGGGTGGCCGGTAGGCCTGCATCGGCGATGCCTCCCGGAGATAAGACGATAGGGCAGCAGAGATGAGGTGTAGGGTTCCTTGGGCTGTGAAGCACCGCTAAGTACACTCGACAACAGCTGCTTTCCTTGTCCGTCCTTGTCTCTCTACGTTATTTGTTTCAGTCCGTCTTAGCACTCGGATCCAACGAGGGGGGTTGTTATTTTTGTTTTTGGTGTGCATTGGGTGTTTTGTTTGCAGCGTCCTGTGTGGACATGATGTATGGTGGGCGTGGAGGGCCGTTCATGAAGCATAAAGGTCTCAAGTATGACCGCCGCGGGACAGGAAAGGCCGTTGGCCCAGGGGCGGCGGGGTCGGGGATCTGATACTTCCTCTTCACGCTTCGCCCTTTCTCTCTGCGTCTCCGCTGTTGCCGATGATTGATTCGTTCTTGTTATAGGGGAAGTATGCTATGTTAGGGATGACAATGGGCACCTCTGTCCCGAAGGTCTTGCCACCGAGCCATACACTCCCATGACCCGATGAAAGAGTACATCTGTTTGTGAGCAACAGCGTGCGCTGTGTGTGTTTTTTAAACGCTTAAGGTCAACCCGTAGGAAATTCCGTGGGAGAGAGACGTAAGGCGATCAGGTTGTGTCAGTAAGAGCAAACCCGTCTTTTAATAGACCACTATTGTGAGGGCCAGCGCACCACAACAGAGCACGTGGGCGGCTCCTAATGCCTCTTATGAGCGGCGACAAGGGCTTTGCGGTTTCCAACGGATGGCCAATGGCTTGATTAGCAGGCGGCTCACATGATGGATGTTTGGCCCTCTGCGTGACCTCAGTGGAGGCCGCGTGTGCCTTTGAACCGACGGCCATGATGTCAACTCCACTGAGTCCCATCAGCGTGTTCGAGGCTGTTGCACTGCAGCGGCCTTCAGCCATGACCACCCACCGGCTCGTAAACGCAGTGCTTCGTCAATTTGCTTTAGATGAGTCTCTTGACTTCATTGAAGGCGGCATAAACAAAAAAAAAAAGAGTCGATCCAATGCGAAAATAAATTAAACACGGCGTCTATCATTCCTGTGGTTTTACATAGTTTAGTCTGTGTTTGTAGGCTTCAATCGCTCTCCTGCGTCTCTCGCTCGCTCACTCTCACTCTTTCGCTCTCTCTCTTATGCTCTCTCACGCACTTTCCTTTAAGCTTATTGGAGGAGAAGGGAAGAGAGGGAGACAGCCTGTCGCCTTCAAGTGACATGTGTGCAGGGCGTTATTGAGCGCTGAGTAGGAGGCCCAACGCAACGGGCCCTAGATTGGTGTGTATCCTAATGAAAAACGCGTCTGGCTGAGTTATGGTTATACAGTGGCCATTTGACAGGTAAACATGCCATGCGCCTGGTCACGTCATAAAAGTAGCTGTGGAGTTTTTCGCTTCCAACAGGTTGATGTGAAAGTCCATTTTAACTTTTGAAAGGATTGGATTAGCACATGACTATGTTTGAGTATGCTCCTTTTAAACGGCACGCCGTGAGGCTCAACTTTACAGACCTAATATAGAGGTTTCCTTCACTTGCTTTTGGAAGTTGTCATAGAAGCTTTCAATTCCAGTATTGGGATTTTTGTTCCAGAAGTCTTTGGGATCGGGCTTGTGCTGAATCAAATTAGTGGCTAAGTAAACCTCTGGAGACACTGTCTCGACAGGCTGTTCATGGTTCATTCATTCATTCATTCATTCATTCAAGGTTTTTACTCATGTCTTCGAATTTTACATGAGCTAATTCCAACAATCGCCTAGACACTCTCACAGAGGCGATATGTACACACACAGGGAAGCCCCAAGCATACACACTGTTGACCTTGCCTGTAGGCTGCGGTTTCACCGTTGTAAGGCCTAAACCACTGAAGAGAGGTTGTTTGTACCTTACACTGTGTATAGAGAAGTACGGTCGATGGCTACGGAAGCCCGTTTCTTTCATTGTCAAATAAATGGTTTCACCAAGTCAGAGGTTAGGCTGCCTTTTGTACATTTTGTAATTCTTTGTGAACCATCAGGATGTCAAAGCTTCCTTCCCTCCATCTTTTGTCAGTTGGGCTTGGGTGCCAGGAAAATGACCTATTCCCCCCGGAGTTGTCATTCGATTTGCGTTCCCTTTCACTGGTTTCCATTCAATCCCACGGCAAAAAAAACATTTGCCTCTGAATCAAGCTCACCCCTCGATCTTTTCACGTTCACACACTGAATCAGATGTGGTGACATTCAAAACGTCGTCCTTTTTATCAGGCCGATGTCGTAGTAAACAACAGTCCCCGTCTCATGCCCTATCTGGCCGCCGGCCATCCAAAGAAGACCTTTAACCTGGGCATTTATGTGCAGCGCTACCGCCGCGCTCTGTGTACCTGGATTGTTGACATGTTTTGCAGTTTAATTATTAACAGAATTATGAGTTAATGGGTAGCTCACGGCCACAGGTTGACAAGGGTCACTAACCGCTCCGCGGCGGCACGGAAAACACGGCAATAAAGTGTGGGGCTAATAGGACTGACGGCCTTTTTGTTGTTGTTGTTGTTATCTTGGTGTTTTACACTCTACACCCCCTTCAAGGCCACGTTTTGGTTCAATTAGTTTTGGCGGTCTTAGATTAAAACCAACTATTAGCCATGCGTATGTTGTACGTTGTACATCTATCGCGGCGGCTCCTTCATTTTTATTGGAGTAACATGATCACATGCTATGGATGGGCCTGTGAGGTGACCAAATATCACTGCCCAGCCACCTTCGGTCAGCTGGTGTGTCAACACGTTGACCTTTCCTCACCATGGTGACAAAACCCTATTTCGGTCCGCCGTAAGATCACGTGTGTCCTTCTATATCTTGGCGCCCCCCCGCCCCCCTCCCCCGCTCTGTATTAAAACAGCAATAACGGACGATCAAAGGTGAGGGAGAAAGAATGACATGGAGTTAGGCGGCGCCGCTCTTGTGATCAACTTGATGTTCATGTGTTGATGCCAATGAGTATTTCCTTGTTGCTATGTGTAGCAATAGCAACTGCGGCAATCTGTCGTTTTTCTCTCTCACATCTCTGTGGTGTCCCCTAATTAATTTTCATGTGATCTCCGTGTATGTGTTTGTGTGTGTGTGTGTGTGTGCGTGCACGTGCACCCATCAGCTGTGCGTGTGCAGGCGCTAGATTATGAATGAAAGCAGAGAAGCCTTTTAGGTCTGGTAACCCTTTCCTCTCTGCCTCATTCAGATAAGATGGCACTGAGCAATAATGTCCTCTCTGGGGAGATGCTGTTGGGAGGAAATAACACGGAGTAAAGTGAGGAAGAGTGGGAGGGCTTGCAGGCATTCAGTTATTTCTTTTTTTTCAAGGGACTTGAGAGAGGCAGCGTTTGTGAATTGCTCTTCTCCGCTTTAAGTCAAAACACTTGAGGTCTTGCCGCAGCTACTAACGTCCCCTCTGTTATCTCCTCCCTTCTGCTCACCTCCAGTCTGCCCCAGCAAGGACATCCGCAACAACGTGACAGACCTCATGTCGCTGGAGAACTGCACGGTCATCGAGGGCCACCTGAAGATCCTGCTCATGTTCAAGACCAAGCAGGAGGACTTCCGCGGCATCAGCTTCCCCCGGCTGCGCGTGGTGACGGACTACCTGCTGCTCTTCCGCGTCTACGGGCTGGAGAGCCTCACCAACCTCTTCCCCAACCTGACGGTGATCCGCGGCAACCAGCTGTTCTTCAACTACGCCCTGGTGCTGTTCGAGATGCTGCAGCTGAAGGAGGTCGGCCTGCACAGCCTCATGAACATCACGCGGGGCGCCGTGCGCATCGAGAAGAACCCGGACCTCTGCTACCTGGCCACGCTGGACTGGTCCAAGGTGCTGGACACGGTGGAGGACAACTACATCGTGGAGAACAAGAACGACCGGGAGTGCGGCGACGTGTGTCCCGGGACTGCCCAGGGGCAGACGGTCTGCCTGCAGAACACCATCAACGGGCACTTCCGGGGCCGCTGCTGGACACCGAACCACTGCCAGAGAAGTAAGTGTCACCGCGGCAGCGTGCGTGGGGGGGGGGGGGGACATGCAGACATGCACACTGAATTTGTGCTAAATCAAAAGCTTCCTCAAAGAACAAGACACATGATCGGAGTTCATCTAGACTTTGCATAGCAGATTCTAGGATCGGTTCTATGAACTTCCTCACTGTACTGACACAAATGTTTAGCTTCTCCTTCTTCTGACAAAATGTACTTATTGTACATCTGTAGATACGTTACCGCCACCGGTATTTGGTCGATATGGGCGCTCGGGCTTTGAATGTTGTCCCCCAGCGCTCTGAGTGTGTGTGTGTGTGTGGGGGGGGGGGGCAGAAGGCGTTGAAGAATGAGTCTAGAAGAAGGTTATGGTGGCGGAAAACATGTCCGTATTGACCGGCCAGAGGTGATGGTACAGCACTCAGGTATCCATCACCCTGCCTGTTGTAAAGCGGCACGTAGAGACACAGAATGAGACTGTGCACGGGAGAATTTCCTTCGTAGAAATCAATCTGGGGCGGGTGTTGTTTTTTTTGGGGGGGGGGGGGGGTGGTCTTGATATTAGCACATAGGGGCGGGGGTCACGGACATGACCCGCCCCCTGATTAGTATTCATTGACTGGGGCATTGTGGGTAAGTGTCCTGTAATTACAGGCTAGTGATCTGCTTGATGGGAGAAAGGACTCCACTGCATTGTAAAACAGCCAACCGCACACTGACGGGTAGGCATTATGGGTAAAAAAAAAAAAAGAAAGGACGGCGAGAACGTTTAAGGAGCGAAAGACAGTAAGGGAAGCGGTGAGAGAGTGCGAGTCAAGACAAACACGAGGGACACATCGACATGCAGGAGTCTGATTTATAACTATATACTTGTTTGGTATAAATTACACAGCTTTTATGTCCCTGGGTCAAAGTGAGCCGTGGGTCAGTGTTGTGCCGTCGCCAGCGGGCTACTGGGTTGGTCGCTCGGTCACATTTTCCTTTTCATGTCCCGAGCACCGAGACAGGCGTCCATTGTGACAGAGTCCGCTTATTATTGTTGTGAAGGCGATTACAGCTTGTGTTGTTATTTTACTGGTTGTTTTGTTCCTGCTCCCGCATGTCCCCGTGTCTGACTGGTAGGAGAGCATTTACAGCTTCTCTCTCTCTCGACCTCTCTAGCTCTCTTCTCTCTTTCTCTCTCTTTACCTCTATCTCTCTCGATCTCTCTCTCTCACCAACATCTCTCTTGCTCACTGCCTCGTTCTCTGGCTTTTTCTTACTTGCATCACTCACTCTCTATCCTTATTCCTAGGATTATCTTTTGTCTATCACTATTTTTTAATGATTATACTCAGTTGAGTGTTTTGGTCACTAAATGTTAAGGGCTATATTTTTCTAGTTTCAGGACTTTATAATAGGGTTGTTATGTGTCTGTTAAACATAAAGTTCATTCAGGTCCATAGTAAATATTATAGTATATAATAGGGTACATTGGAGCGTTACAATTTTTTATATAATTTGAATATTATAAAAAGGAATGAAATTCAAATCGGGTTATAGAGGAGAGTTGACAGCTCTAGTGTGTTTGTGTGTGTATGTTTGTGTTTGTGTACGCGTGCATGTGTCCTCTGGTTTGGAAAGGCCAGGGAGGTGCTATGACGAGCTGCTGCTGCATGTCATGTGACAGGCGTCAGTTCAGTCAAGTGTTGTGTGTCAAAGCACCAGTCATTTCTAGATAATGAGCAATGCCTCTCTCCCTGCGTGCATGCGCGTGTGTGTGTGTGTGTGTGTGTGTGTGTGTGTATGTGTGTGTGTGTGTGTGTGTGTGTGTGTGTGTGTGTGTGTGTGTGTGTGTGTGTGTGTGTGTGTGTGTGTGTGTGTGTGTGTGGGGGGGGGGGGGTGTGAGAGTGTGCGTGCACTGTAAATATCTATTTACATAGTCCTCAGAAGAGATGCCAACAGTCTCCTCTTTTCTTTTTTCCCTTTCCTTTGTTTCTCTCACCCCTCTTTACAAACAACTTGACTCACTATAGTTGTTTGTATAGAATCATCAGAATACAACTCCATGCAGCTCTGAGTTTAAATGAAATGTAGCTGGTCAGATCAACGTTGAGTTATTTATCTGAGCCAACGTTCCTGAAAATAATAAAGAAAATCGGCTTTATCAGATTCTCAGAGGCAACGAAAATGAAACTATTGTCCCTTTTGGAAAACATTCACCTGCAAAACAAAATCAAAGGGGTAAGACGGGAAATATTGTGAGTTTTAAAAGAGGGCACACATGGCCACACACGCAGCAAGAGGAGGACATCAGATGGTTCGTTTGAGTTTATGTGTGAGTGGAAACTCGGCTTGGTTTTGACTGGCTTTTACAGGGGTCTCTTTGCCCGAGGTAAGAGCCAAGATTGCGCACGCAAATAAAACGGAAACTCGCAGAATCGTCATTGGTAGTGAAAGACCCCAGAGAGGCGTAAGTGTGTGTGTGTGTGTGTGTGTGTGTGTGTGTGTGTGTGTGTGTGTGTGTGTGTGAGCGCTTGTGCGTGCGTGCGTGTCTGTGTACATGCACGTGTGTCCATATACATTTCTGTTTGAGTACGTCTCTCACAGGAGGGTTGCGCCGGCCAAACAGTCCGTTGGTAGCATGCAGGCTACAGTTTCTCTCTTGGCTTTGACAAGCTGTCACCGACGCTGTGCCTCCTGATTGAGTATTAGGCTGGCCTGCTGGCTGTGCCGTGAGGACGGCTGGGAAGCAAAGTACAGTGAGTCCTGCTTGGGTCTGACTGCATCCGGCTATCACGAAATCAAACACGCAACGACTCAAACATGGAGGCACAGCTTCACGTGCCGGCAGGGGGGCGGCGCTGTTTCAGACCATCGGAAAGACAGACGACAATGAGGATTTGGAATCACTAATGGTCAATGACAATTTTAAGTCGTCCCTCTTTATTAAAACCATGAAGAAATGTAAATGGACTGCATTTGTATAGCGCTTTTCTTACCAGTGGCCACTCAAAGAGCTTTACAGCATTGCCGAACCATTCACCCATTCATGCACACGTTCACACACCGACGGCGGGGGCAGCCACGCAAGGCGACAGCCAGCCCGTCTGGAGCAGTTAGGGCATGGTGTCTCGCTCAGGGACACCTCGACACTAGAACTAGCAACCTTCCGGTTACAAGCCAACCCGACTCTACCTCCGGAGCCAGATGCCGCCCAGATGTGAGCGGGGTCACTTTAGGGACAGCTATTCATTGGAGAGGCCTTCACAGCATCAACGGTCACTTCAAATGCATGCCGCTTCGCTCGTGTTCGCGTAGTTTCAACACTGACCCGATCTGCAGCCTCTAACAACACAAGCCTCCGCGCTCGTATGAAAGGGCGTAATGAGACTCTTTCTGCAGGACAGAACAGAAACACCACTTATAACACTAATCACTTTAAACACTGCTGTGAGTCCTCTGCCTTGAATAACTGGAGCGTTTCCCAAGGCCTTCTGTGAGTAAGTGCTGTGATAGAGCGCGCCAAAGTAAAACAAGTCACTGTTCATGGCTTTTAGCAGAGACACCATGTGGTGTGTGCATGTGTGTGTTTCTCTCTCTCTTTCTGTGTGTGTGTGTGTGTGTGTGTGTGTGTGTGTGTGTAGGTCGTTGCAATGCTGCAATGTTTTCTATGAACTCTCTGGCGAGTGCCTTGGTATCCACTTATTATTTGTGTGCGTGTGTGTATGGGTGTTTGTGTGTGTGTGTGTGTGTGCGTGCGTACAGCATGAAACTGACTCCAAAGGACTTCCAGTTCATTAACTAGAAAACCCAAAGTAAAGTGTAAGATGGACGGACGGATGACAGGGTGGTGGTCTCGGGGGAGGGAGGGGGGCCGAGGTGGGGGTCCAGCTTCCGAGACAGGGGAAGGGAAAAGAAGCCGGCAGAGGAGAACGCAGTCATACTCCTCCTGGTCAGATCAGCCTTTCTATCTGCCGCTGCGGCACGATGGCACACTCTGTACTCAGCAGCTCCGCCAGCCAGCATCAGGCTTTCACAATACTATACACACAGGCACACACACACACACACACACGCACACCTACTCACGCACCTACTCACGCACACAAACACACACACTCGAACATGCACACAGCCACGGGCACGCACACACTGGCACACACACACACACAGGCGCACACGCATGCACTCACAGGCCTACACGCATTCACACACAGGCACACACACCTGCACACAAACGCGCACGCACACGCAAACGCGCTCATACACACATTCCAGCTAAAGAGGTAAGTAGTCAGAGAGAGAGGGGCGGGGGAGAGAGAGAGAGAGACAGAGAGAGTTTTTAGAGGTTAAAGGAAGTCAATTGAGCATGTGATTGACCTGAACATGCAACCACACAAAAACAAGCAGGGCCCGGCCCTCCCATCGCGTGTAAAACTGTTCGCTAGTCCTCTTTATTTGCCCACTGACTCCGCTCTTCCAGCCAGTCTCCGGTCCTCTACGCAAGAAACGACCTACTGAGTTTTCCTGAGGCGGTGACTAATTAGCAATTCGCTGCTAAATGATTTCTTCATGTGCCAAGATCACACACACACACACACACGCGCACGCACACGCAGGCCAACACACTTTTCGTTTTGTTTTTTTTTTAAAGGGAGATCCCACGGGTGTCTGTGTGTATTTTCATAGGAGCAAACAGGTGACCTTTAATTTAGAAAGACACTGTGGGTAGCATCGCTGTGGCCGCTGGGATATATCAGCCCAATTAACGGAATATCTCAGTGGAGATAAGGATCATTAAAACGCCATTACCATTACTAATGGTACCTTTACTGTCAAGGCAGCTGTGCCATCGCGTCTTCTGCTGTGTACTCATCCTAATCATAAATCTCCACCTCAGGTATTGCTTAAAGAGAAGAGATGTTCTTTCCAGAGTAGTGTGTGTGTGTATGTGTGTGTGTGTGTACATGTGAGCGGTATGTGTATGTGAGCCTTGGTCTTGCCCCCTTCTCTCCCCCCTTGTGTTGATTTGTCTTGGGGGGGGAAGGGGGGGATAGCTTTCTGGTTAATTTGAACTTGGACATAGAGGCTTCTTTTGCCTATACGGCAGCCTGTCTAAGCTCGCTGTCAGAGCTGTTTGCGCTAACCGTGCGCGTTCCCCTGTTCCTTAGAGCAGCCCCAGCCCTGGGGTCTCGCGTTGGCTGCATAGCCCAGATGCTGTTACACACTAAAGCGCTAAACAGCATTTATATAGCCACACTGTGGTAAACATGTACTGTTTACCATCGTCTGTGTGTGTGTTTGTGTGTGTGTGTGTGTGTGTGTGTTTGTGCGCATGTGTGTGTGTGTGCGCGTGTGTGTGTGCGTTGATTTGTCATCGTGTTTTGATTGGCTTCCTTAAAAGCATTTGATGGAGGGTCAAGCTAGGGATATGAGGACCTGGGAGGGGCCCTGGTTGAGACAGGCATGCGATTACCCTACGGCGTTGTCGTGGTGATCACGCAACAGAAGACACCCCCGTTGCTTATGGAGTGGATCTTTAGAGTTTCCATCTGATCAGGAAGAATTGGAATAATTTGTATATTTTCATACAGTGTGCTTACACTGGTTAAGGGATGGGCCCGCTGAACTGGCCTCCAAGATCAAGGCACTGGGACCCGTTCTCGACCCGTCTCCCTTTGATCGCCGTGGAAACGTGCTCCTCCTTTGATGCTGTCCATTTGTGATGGCTGAGGCATTCCCCCTGGCGGCTTGACTCACTCACTCGCTCCCCCCCCCGTCTCGCTCGCCCACTCACCTACTCACTTCTTACACACACACACACACACACACACACACACACACACACACGCGCGCGCGCGCGCACGCACAAATGCACACACACATACAGCACACACACCCGTGGCTGTGTTTGAATTACCATGAATATCTTATGAGATTTGGTGGGGGGAGTGCATGGGTAATGGAGAGAGAGAAAAGGAGTGAGGCAATCAGAGAGGAGGAGGAGGGATGTACTTGTAAAGGAACGAGGAGGTAGACTAAGAAAGGGAGAGTTGAGGGATGCACGCGGTGCCGTAGTAATTACTCTGGTGTCTCTCTCCCTGCCAGGCTGCATCCTCGTCGGAAAATTCAAATTAACTTTGATAACCTGGCATCATTTCTGGCTCTCAGTGTGTGTGTGTGTGTGTTTGTGTGTGTGTGTGTGTGTGTGTGTGTGTGTGTGTCTGTGTGTGTGGGTGAGTGCGTGTGTGCCTACATGTGCGTGTGTGAATGCGCGTGTGTGTGTGTGCGTGCAGTGTGTGCGTGCGTGCACACATGTGCGTGCACACATCTGCTTTTGTGTGTGTGTGCGTGTTCGTGCGAGCACGTGCGCTTGCGCATGTGTTAATTTGCAGAGGGTCTGGTCGTACGCTGCTGGTTGTGGGTGAGTTGTGGATGGGCACTGGGTGCGCGTGTCCGCGTGCCAGTGGACGCTGTGTGACTCCGTGCTGTCCTCCCATTCATCCAGTGAGTGCTGCGTTAGCCGCGGTGCTAGCAGAGCGCCCCGGGGGGTCCGTTCTCAGCCACAGCTCATCAATGGGCCGGTGCTCCCATTCTTCTCTGCAGTGCAAACACACATGCATATCAATGCTTGTGAGGAAGAGGCATGCACGCACACACACACACGCACACAAGGGATCATAATCACACAACACACACACACACACACACACACAAAAGCAGCACATATGGACACACGCAATAAGGACAAGCTCAAGTTAAGGTCCATGCATGGTATAAAAATAGCCTACCAATTATACATGTCTTGAAATGAGACACAGGAATTGGAATACACACACACACACACACACACACACACACACACACACACACACACACACACACACAGCGGAAGCTGGTTGCACAGGCTGGAGTAGCCTTTAGGCAGCAGAGGACGGAGGCTATCAAGGAAAGTGATGCAGAGCCGGGCCACTTCATCTGCTGCTCTGAGTGTGTGCGTGTGCCAGCTAGTGTGTGTGGGTGTGGTTACGGTAGTAGTAGTAGTAGTAGTAGTAGTAGTAGTAGTAGTAGGCTGTGTTTTTTATTCTGTTTGCTAGAGAGCAGGAGGGGGTTGGAGCCGACGGTTCTCGTGTTTTTTTGCTGTGTTTTTGCTGTGAATAGATCAGATAAACAACCCTTTGCAAATATGAAGGGGAAGCCGACGTGTTGCATCAGTTAGACACCCCCTGGTTGTAGAGCCTCAGTTGTGTGTGTGTGTGTGTGTGTGTGTGTGTGTGTGTGTGTGTGTGCGTGTGTGTGTGTGTGTGCGTATGTTTGCGTGTGTTTGTGTGTGTTTGTGTGTGTGCGTGCGTAGCGGTAATGTGAAATTCAGAGGAAGGGATGTTGGCCGGCGAGCTGTTGTTGCAGGCCAAACGGTCAGCCGGAGGACTTCCTCATTACTTCCTGCTGTTGTATGAAGCACTTCCTGACGGAGGGCTTAGTGACCGAGGGAGTGGCAGGATCTGTGAGGATAGATCGGGCGCCGCCCGGAGTAGCCTGTTTGGCTCGAGGCTCTTTGAAACGGAGATGCCGCAATTATCCCTCAAACCCATCCCCACGCCTGAGCACAATTTAGTATTTTGACACCCCACGGAGGATTTAAATCCATCGCTTAGAGGCGAGTTTCTTTTTTCACTAAATGCTTAGAGGAGGTGAGTGTCTGAAAATAGCCTACACGGTTTGACAAAGCGATTCATAATGCATCCGGGTCAGTGTGCCCTGGGATAGCTTACAATGACAAGACGGTTGGTTCACTTTGGAGACAATGGGGAAGACTGAAGCAATGAGGGCAGTGCGTGTGTGTGTGTGTGTAAGTGTGTGTGTCGGTAGGTGTGTACATGCGTGTGTGTGTGTAGGTGTGCACATGCGTGTGTGTATAGGTGTGTGCAAATGCGTGTGTGCGCAGATGCGTGTGTGTGTTTTGTTGTTTGTGTGTCTCGCTCCATCCCCGGGGAGAGGGGACTGTTTTCGGTTGTTCAGATGACCGCAAACCGCCCCCTGCCCACGTCACCATGCACACGCGCCGGCCAGTATTGATGGGTAAGCACAGTGGAGGCACGCGCTCCACTGTTTTGCCATCATGACCCCCCAGCCACGATGTAGTAAGCGTTATGTGTATCCACGCAAACGTCACGTATTCCGCCAATAGGCACGCCCACATGTTCAACCTCAGTCATGCGTTTTTTTTAAGCCCGATTCTGTTGTTTGCTCTCCCTGTACCTATCCGTTGTGTTAATTCTGCGGACTGGGGGAAAATAGGGTGGATGCCCGTAAAGCTGTGCTTTACTGGGACGAGTGTCGGAGTTTGATAATGCTCCAGTTCAAACGGTGATTTGAACTGGTGGAGTCAATGGACTGACGGTCACGTGATGTCACGTGACATGCCGTGCTGTGATTGTACTCTGACATTGATCCATCCTCCCGCGTTTATCGTCAGATTACACTTTTAATATCAGGGCACATGCTGGGTTATGATGGAGCGTAACCATAGCATTGTAGACACACCAGCAATAACAACTCTGTCGTCACGCATCATCTATTCCAGCAATCTTGTTGACCTCAGGTTCAGGAATGTCAAGCAGAATGCAGCCAAAGTACAGGGAAAGAAAAAAATACAGAAATCCCCATACCACTCGCCTTTACAATCACATTTGTTGACGAACAGACAACAGTTTAACTCGTCTTTTGAAATGTTTCATCGCCCCCCCCCCCCCCCCGAGCGTACTACACCTCCTGGTGTACCCCACCTCCTAACGCAGGCACAGGGGGGGGGGGGGAATGTGTACGAGGGGAAGTCTGTGCACTGGGCTTGCCTGTGTCTACATCTCGCCCCCCCCCCCCCCAACTCCCTCCAACACCGCATCCAGAACATGTAACACATCAGGCTTTAGCGGATACGTGGAGTTTTATTCGTGCCTTTTGAGGCGGTACCGGGTTCCTTCGTGGTACGGTGGGGCTGCCAGCCCCACGCCTCCAGCAGGGATGTTTGGATGTTCGGCGTGTTCGGTGTTCAGTGTTGCTCAGCTGTCACCTCTTTGCGGCAAACTGCATATTTCCTGTGACAATATTCAGCAGTGCAAACGGTGGCTATTCATTGTCATTTTTTTACCGGAATTGTGTATTTTTCATAATTAATGAGGCGTCAATTGATTCAGATGAATTAAATGATCATTTCATTAATTGTTCATTTTCACACATGCACGCGGAATGCATCCGTTTTGCATGTAATGAAACGGACCTGCATCGAAATAGAAATCCACCTCCTCTGAAATACACATCAAAAAAGTGGCTTTACTACCGGAAATACTCAGCTTGGTGTCAAATTTCAGTAACCGAATCCACCACACATCTCTTAAACCACCGTCCCCCCCACCTTCAACCTAGCCTCCGCTCCCCTACTGAGAATTCATTTTCTTCCCTCTTGCTTTTCTATAACCTTCCTTCATTTCCTGCCATTCTAAAAATCATTCTACCCAGAATCTGTCTCTGTCTCTGTCTCCTCTCTCCCCCTCTCTCTCCTCTCTCCTCTCTCCTCTCCTTCTCTCCACTGAACACACATATACTCGGTTCTTCCCTCCTCTTTCTCTTCTCCGAATCATTTCCCCATTCTTTCACCCCGGGGCTGGGGCGGGCGGCTACCGTGTCGATCCTGGGAGCTGGTCGGACGTGTTGGGTGTCTGGGAAGGAACATAAGAACATAGTTCTCGGTAGCAGGGCTTCAATGCCCCCCCCCCATACACAAACACCTCCCGCACTGGCGGTTGTATGTGGTGATGTCAACGGCACCGTGCTGCCTGATTTGGGGGGAGGAGGGGGAGATATTGGGAGAATGTGAGGTCAAAGGTCGGGACGTGTCCTTTTGGGGGTGACGTGTTTAGTGGAACGATATCTCTGGGAACGGGGAACTGAGGAAGGGCGGACGGGGACCTTCTGCGGTTTGACGGCTGTCGTCTAGAGTTTATCTATCTCTTCTGGCGGCTGTATCTCTACGTCGATTCCCCAGGAGCGTCTGTGAAATGTCACTTTTAAACTGTGGCCAACGCATTTGTTCAAACTTCTTTGTCACTTCCCTGTAGCATTTTCTTCTGAATTTTCTACGGCTTTTCTTTCTAATTTTTCGAAAGTATCTAAACATAAACCGAATCCATGATAAAAATCAACGCATTGCGCATTGCGTTGTTTTTAAATCCTACACCAAAAGCAAAACTTTTCTTTAAGCGCACACACCCAACCTACTAACAATGCAGTGTCAACATTTGATGTTATAAAATATGAAATGGGCTTATAATTCCTACTAGTATTCTTACACACCTATATGCACATGATGAATAATACGTGTGTACCTACATGAGCCACACCCAGTGTGGTTTGATTCGTGGCAACCCTAAAATCAATATCGGTCTCATTGACTCATGCCAATGCAGTATGCAAATGCACTTCCTTTTTTGTGTTGTCTTTCTTTTTTATTCATTCATTGATCAAATTGTATTCAATCAAGGACGGGAGGGCATTGGCTTCGTGGTTATTTATATTCTCATTTCCTCCGCATTCATTCCTACGTAACGTTTGTTTTAAAATAAAGCATTAATGCAACGCCTGCATTCAAACGTTCACAACCGTATCTTTTGTCTTTCAAGAGCATCTTTCATTCAACGCGTTTATTTTTAGTGTCGTTCTCCAAAAAGTGGAAAACACACATTTCAAGACTTGTTGTCAGTGTTTGGAAAGCGGCCATTATCTCCTCCACCATCTCCTGGCAACAGGGCAGCGCTCACTGTTTGCTGTGGAGCTTGTTGAGGGGTTATCATTCCTGCTAACGCCGCTTCTGGAAAGCTTATCTAGCCGGCCGTACACGTTTCACTAGAAGTCCCCCAGAAACTGCCCAAATGAGCGACCCCCAAAGAAGGCTCTCTCTCCCTTTCTCTCTTTGTCTCTCCCTCTCTCTCTCCTTTGCATTCTCTCCTGCGCTCGCTCTTTTTCTCCTTCCCCTCTCTATCTCTTTGTCGTTCTCTCGCTCTCTCTCTCTCCGTCGTGCTCACTTATCTTATTGTTCTTCATGGTAACATTCTTCCCTTCTTCTTTTATTGGTCTGCCTGGTCTGTTGCTGCACCTCCTCCTCCTCCTCCTCCTCCTCCTCCTCCTCCTCCTCCTCTTCCTCCTCCTCCTCCACTCTTTCCTTTCCCCCTGTATGCTGTGGTATGCAGACATGCAGGAATTTCTGGGCCTCAAAATGATAGACCAAACTTGTCAGCCCTGGCTCCTGCTACTAAAGATGGCTGCCATCACAGGCACACACTGTATGCGTGCCTTTGATTGGTGCACACCACAGTTACCCTCCGTGTGATTGGTTAAGGTCTTTGGATTTCGTTTTTTTTTGTCGATGGTCTGTGTGCATGTGGTATGAGCGAAAGCTCAGGTTTCAACTGTTGTGTATATATGAGGGGCAGGCTTTTCTAACTGTTTATCCTCCAGATTTTCTTGACTATTAGACGTTTGTATTGTGTGTGTGTGTGTGTGTGTACAGTAGGCATGTGTCTAAATATGGGCTGTGTCAATAAGAGTCCAACTTCGCCCAGTTGAGGTGTAGCTCCTCCAGCCGTTTGAACAGAGCGAGTGAAGCCAAGGGAAACAGTGCCCTATTTTCCTTTGTGAGTAATAATGCAAACAGACAGCTTATGTTTGCATTTTGTGAGTCACTTCATGTAAATAAAAGAACACTTTTAATTTCTGTCCTTTTGTTACACATCGGGGGGGGGGTGAAAGTCAAAACCAGCTTTGCATTTTCTAACTTGATCTCACTCCTCACATTTTCATAATCATCCCCCTCCCGCTGATCAAATTGAAAACAGTCAAATTCTGTAGCTAGGCGCCGTCTAATCTGCCTGTTTGACAGACCCAACGTCTCCGTGACAGACTGCAAGTGTCCTGTCCTGCCAAACTGCTCCCCTGCCCAAATCCTGTTCCCCTGAACCGCCACATGCCATTCAGTTACATCACAGGATAACTTTAAGAGCCTCATGGATCCAGGCGGGAGTCAGTGAGACCTTTCCATAGAGAGCCACCTGTCCCTCACTGGGACCCTTTGGCAGCCTGTATCGTAAGCGATATGAATACCGCCTCCAGGCCTGTTCCTAATATAGCCGATGAGATAGCCGTGCGGGGCATGTGCACGTGTGAGTGTGTGACAGTTTGTGCATGTCCCACCAGGCTCAGTGACATCCGTCCCTGCTAATAGTTAGCGTGCCGCGGCAGCAACGTTGCCGCGTTAGTAGCCCCGGCCCCCTGTGACTACACTGCGGCCACAGCTAAATAGAGGCCCTGGTCTCTATTCGGCCTGTCAGAATGACAGCCTAAGTCATGATCTGTCATATGCTACACTCAGATACGTGTCTCTGTGTACATAATACACACACACACATGAACAAACCGGTATAAACGTGCATAGGGTGTTGATCATGTGTGAAACCATGGTAGATTGACCATCGGGAACGACTTTCACTAATGGCAACGGCATTGGTATGTGTATAAACATGCTACGTTTGTGTGTGTGACTGTGGTTGTCTGTTTGTATGTGTTTATATATACACAAATGGAGTCAGAGTCATATCTGATGGCGTATGTATCAATGACAAAAATGAAAACACTGCAGGAATGCATGTAAGGCGTCGGGGTCGATCAGCGGATCCGGCTGGATTACAGATGGAACGGCTTCCCCCTGTCCCAGTGGCCAGCGGTGACGAGCTGGTAGGGGGTTATTTATAAAGAGCGAAGCCCGGCATCTTCATTGACACTGAATGTCATGTCCCTCAGACACTTCCTTATATAGGCCCCCACTGCATGACGAATGTGAAGGCGCTAAAATCTAGATCGGCCGAACGGGCCTATGAATGAATGAATGTTTTATCAAATCGGTGAGCATGCCCGGCCATGTATACCATCCCCTCTGAGTGTGTGTGTGTGCGTGTGCGTGTGCGTGCGTGCGTGTGTGCGTGGGTGTGTGTGTGCGTGTCCTAGCGTCTGACACCTCTACAACGTGCTGCTGAGCTGTGAACAGGGCTACGTGCATGGGAGGGGGAACAGCTTGGACACTGCACTCACTTCCAAGTTTGCGCTATAGCGTAGCATAGCATCGCGGCTATAGGACAGTCTGGCGCGCCGCGCCGCCATACCGTAGGGAATGCGGGTGAACGGAGACGGATGCTCCGGTGGCTCTCGCTCATCAGCACCAGAGTCACTGGTAAACATACAGGCTAGCACTCCTGCGGACTAAGAAAAGAGATACACTAGAGTTGTTCAGATACCGATGCCAGCATCGACGCCAGCGCGATGCTGCCTAAAATGCGGTATCGGCGAGTACGTCCCATCACTTGACTAGCTAATTGACTACATAGGCATAGAACATCACAAACACGTGCGGTGCTATTCTGCGTTCGTTAATGATAGGAGGTGGAAAGTCGGAATGGGAAACGCGTCATCGGTGACCTACGTGCGTTCGAGCTGCTGTTGGAAAAACATGGATGGCTGGATGCTTAACTAAATTAATACTGATGTATTATTATAATAATAGATTATAAATGTAAATGAATGAAAAGAAATTGTAGACAATAAGTGTACTGTCGAAAATGTACATTGCCGTCATCGTATGAGAACCCTTCAATAAGAACAAGTACTATTAGTAGTTACAATGCTAGACGCTGTATCGGTATATTCTCGGTATCGGCCAATACTCAAATTCAGGAATCGGAATCGGTATCATTAAGGAAAAAGTGGTATCGGAACATCTCTAGAGTATGCGAGAGACGTCGTCCCAGTGAGAGCTCTTCCTCTGCTCTCGCAGTTGATTGGTTGTGGACTTATCTTGCTGGAACCTTACCTGTCCTCAGTTGTTAGTCATGGCTCAAGTTTTGATGTCGAAACACAAACAATGTTGTTGTTATTATTGTTTCATTGGTGTCTTCTGGTCGCTCATTAAGCACCCTGTTTCTCGAACTTTGGTGCAGACATAGGAAGGAATTGTTGGATAATCATTTCCTTATTTTTTATATGGTTCTATTCTGAATCTGTTTTGAAGTGGAACACATTTGGTTCTAGTTTATGAGGATCCCGATGTGGTAGCAACAGGATTTCTGAAATACTAGTGTAAGCACCAAACCCTTCCAAGTTCAAGATCATATGCATACGAAAAAGGCTTTTTGTCTCCAGAGGGGCTGAGCTTGCAGCCCTCTTTATGAGCCGTCGTATTTGTATAACAGTACAAACCTCACTGGGAGTGCTGGATGTACTAGAAAAAAATTTTATACAACCCACCCACACTTGAACATATATGGGGTTTCTCTACATCTCCAATGAAACAAGAAAGCACGTCAATGTACATCTTCTTTGACAATTGTCGGTCTAGCCAGCAATCAAACCGACAGCTGAGGATTTTCTTTGTACCATGTTCCATTTCATCTTTAGACAACATTGGACAGCAGAACAGTGTTATGGCTTTTCACATATTTTTGAAGCATTTTTTGTATTAATCATCATTGTGAAATAATTTTATTTTCTCTTAACTGGAACAATATTACGTTTGATATGGGTATTATTTTGTATTATGGGGCATATAAGAGCGATATTGTCTTCTGCTGAAATTCAGATGAAAGCTGTGACTTCGAGGGCATACTAAAGATCATAGAAATCAAGTAGGCAAGTTAGATTCTTCAATTTCTGACACGCATTAAAAGCTTTATTCAATCATGTATTTCTTTGATTCAACCCTTTGAAGACCAGACCCTGAAGAAGTGTGGGTGTGCTTGTGATAGTGTGCATCACAGACTCAAGAGTACGAGCCAGGAACCTGATTCACCGTCTCTCCTCCGTTTCCATTCAACCGCCTGTTAATGTTTGCTCCTCAACATCCACAGCCTCCACTCCACCCTGATTCAATTTGTTTCACTTATTCTTCCTCCTTAAATTGTATTAAACTCACACTCTCCCGAGCACACACACACACACACACACACAAGCACCTCTGTCCATCTTTGATGGGTGTTGTTTTCATAAGAATCATGTGTCCGAGGTGGATATAGGTTCCTAACGCTGTTAAGGGTATTGAACAGGTCCTCCCATCAGAGTATGGAACATGTATGCGCACATCATACTATAGTACAGGTACTCCTATCAGATTATAGAACCGGTCCTCACACCAGTTCTTGTGTGATGTTTGTGATGTGATGTTTGACCTTGTGTGTAAATCCTCTCTTGGCCCGGGTAATACATTTAAATTGGACTTGTATGCCCAATACAGGCTTATTCAAATGTTGCTTTCAAAAAATGCAATAATAAGAATGGAATGCAATACCAAAGTAAAAATAATTAGTTGTTTAGTTTAAAAATTGAATAATTTGTTGAATGTTCTCAAGATTGATTCAGATTTTACGATAGGAGCAAATACTACTCCAGCCAAATCAATATATTATTATTTTGTTATATAGGAACATATTTTGCAGTTTGGTGTATGAGGTTTAGACAAACACATATTCATGTTGCACATGTAGGCTTTACGCTCCGTCCCGACTGGTACGAGCAAAACATGTTTAATCTCCCCCGCTGTCTGTCTTTGCACATGTCCCCCTCCCGTCCATCTGTCTGTCCTGCTGTTTACCCCAGACTGCTGCGTTTCAATGAGGGGCTTTTCTCTTTGTGTGCCGACCACCCGTCAGAGGGGCCTCTGTGGATGTCACCTGCACCCTAGAGGGGAACGGGGCCTCCTCAAGCTTCCCCCCACCCGCCCCTCATCCCGTGGCACTCTAATTTCCCCTCCCAAACGCGGGCTTACGCGTTGTTGTTGTGAGGGTAAGGGTGCTGCACGCTCCTTACTGGTCTTTTGTTCAGGGACCCCAGGGCGCGCTACAAACGTCCCTCTACACACACGCACGTGTGTTTTGAACATACGTGCGCGCGTGTAGGGACGTTTGTATTGATACTCCACTTGTGTGTTTGTTATACTAAATCTTGAGTTTTCCTTTCGTCTCCGCTATTACTAGACCTTCATGTCAGGGCGACCAGGCAGCCCCGTCTCAGTTTAGATCTCGTCGTTTACCGGTCCAGGCTACGGTAGCTTTCACCAGTCAAGGCCGGCGGTCAGGCGCTCGCAGAAACCTCGCAGGACGAGTCGAAGTGGAGCCCTCCTCCTCTGCCCTCCTGCAACGCTGTGAACTTTGACCTTTTTCTGGTGTTGTTTGTTCATCAAAAGGCCCGGCCAGGTCACACAGCAGCAGCGGCGGCGGTGCAAAACAAGTGACTGAACATTCAATACGCCGAGCGTTCACAACAAGGCGTAGCAACATGGTGCGACCTCCCGCCGGGGGACAGGGGATACACGGGATCCAGTGTCGGGTGCTCGGCTGACAGCCGATATTCTGACTCTTCCGAATGGAATCCCAACAGCTCCCACAAAGTTTAGAATTTGTGAGCAGTGCAACATGTTTGTAAGCGCAAGTGGACTTTGGTGAAGCTCACTTCCATCGTTCTCCTTGTTTAACAACGAAGCTGTGAAAGGATATCAGCGTCCAAGTGCTCATGGAAGCCAGGGCGGGAGTGTTGTGTGACTTGTTTTTGTCGGAAGACGCCGAACTGATTTCTTTAATGCAGAGAACAACATGTCTCGGATGTGGCCGTTTTAGGGTGGACTGAACAGAGAGAGAGAGACAAAGAGATGGGGAGCGAGGGGACACACACTGTTAGCCGTGTGTGTGTGTGTGTGTGTGTGTGTGTGTGTGTGTGTGTGTGTGTGTGTGTGTGTGGCAGACAGGCAAATCTTTAGCCCTTTGCAACCAACCATTATAATTAGGCGGGCCTTTTGAGTGGCACGTTCCATATTAGCATGATAACAGGGGACGTCTTTGAGGGGTGGACATGCCGGCTGACAGCGAGCCATCCCCATGACCAGAACGCCGTTCATCAGTAATCTCAGACACACGACAGCCTCTTCGCTGGATTGGCTGTGACATTGTCCAATCACAATTCTACTATTTGACTTTCTTTGTTGTTGCGTTTTTTTTGTGTGCTTTGTCTTGTACAATTTTCAATTTTACGTTGCATTATTAATGACAGCTATGTTGTTCAAGGATCAAAGGCTGCCGCACATTTGGATTCCACCTAGAACTATTTTAATCCACAACCGTTTGAACCCAGACCCATCTCCTAAACGCAAGTGTGTCCCTTTTAAATAACACTTTCATTCATGTCTAGGGGATTTTCACTCCACAGACTTTTCTTTGTGTGAACCTCTGTGTGTCTATGTGGTCCAGCCCCAGGAAGAAGTGGCTCACTTCTTTCAGTCAGTGAAATGCCTTCAAATGAGCGGAGTGAGGCGTTTTGGTGCAGTGCTCTCTGCGTGGCCTCTGGGATGAACAGGACTGTGAGCCGAGGCCAGCGTGCTGCTCATCCACTGTGTGGCGCCGGCGGGGATGGGGGTTTCTCCTGCATCTCATCCCTCAGGTCTGGGGCAGAGCAGGGCCAGCACCATGCGTTCTTGCGGGGAGCATGCGTCATGCTAGTACCTCTCGTCCCCGGTAACCCACTGTCCTGGACCTGAGACTTTAAAGACCGGCAGCTCCTTCACACTTTAGATTTTCCAAATCCTGTCGCTCTTAAATGTGAGGTTACAGGATCGTTTGTTCTTGATGGAAAGGTGGATCTGCGTCAACTGAAATTCCCTACCCAATACTGCATTACACGTTATTTTTGATCATGTTGAACACAAAACTGTCTTAAATAAATTGTAATTCTTCTCTGTGGACATATTTCCTCTCATTGGTAAGCAAAGCATCCCCTAAGGCTTTGATCTCCAGAACCACCAGCGCTGAGCCTGATATAGCTTCGGCTGTATTGTGACTCATGAGTCTCTCCAACTCTGTTGAACTCCCAGTGACCTTCACATAGCCCCCCCCCTCCCCTCCCCCCCTGCACACATCCAGTGAGGGACAAGAGCCTAGGAGGTCAGCGAGATGGATGATGGAGAAAGAGAAGCAAATTCAAGCAAAAGTTGATCGCTGCTTTCCCAGTTGTGTTGCTTTCCCAGTTGTGTGATTTGTTTTAAGATTTCAGATAGCTCAGTGAAGCTACAATGGACTCTCCTGGTACCCTACGCCACAGAGTTCACACTGTTTTACTAATGACTAATGCTCTCCAGTCTCCAGCCCTTGCATAGAGGCCCAGGAGACCCCTGGCCGGTTTTCAGGGCTGTTTTCATTGGCTGTCCTCTCGACTGATGGAAAGACAGTTCTGAATGATGTTACATTCAGGCTGTAGAGAGTTTTGTGGATTTTAAGTTTTATTTAAATGAATAGTAGCAAAAAATGTTGGGGCATTTGGGGCATTTTGATGCTTTGCGCTTACTTGTAAATGAATATCGCCACAGTATTCTCACAAACACTATATATTAGTTATGATTCATTGGTTACAGTTATTATTGTAAGTGGACTGTAAATCTTCTCAAGACAAAGCCAAAGGGTTGTGTAGTTTAAGGGTTCAAGAGTTCGGGAAGTGGGTTGTTTGTTTGACCCAAAACAACATCTCCTAAACAAGCAGCTGCACACGTTTCTGTAACATGTGATCATTGCGTGCGTGTGTGTATATTTGTGTGTG
This sequence comes from Pollachius pollachius, assembly GCF_949987615.1. Lineage (NCBI taxonomy): Eukaryota > Metazoa > Chordata > Actinopteri > Gadiformes > Gadidae > Pollachius > Pollachius pollachius. Next base: position 22,840,969 of record NC_136940.1, read on the forward strand.
TTTATGTGTGAGAGTGTGTGTGTGAGTGTGGGTGTGTGTGGGAAAAAGGACGACATTGAGATGTTGGGATGCGTGGTATGTTCTACGCCTTAGCCCTGTGACAGGTCTGTTTCTTCTTGACCTGACGGAGGGTTTCCCTCCTTTCTCCCTCCCCAACCGGCTCCCTCGCCCAACCTCCCGGTGTTAGGGTGGGGTGTGACGGACGGGCGGGCGGGCGGTGGTGGAGGGATGTTTGTCGGCCGTTCAACACAACCTTCGGAGAAACATATCCTTCAGATAAGAGGGGAGGGGTCCGCCGGGACAAAGCACCAGGAGTTCTGTCCAACAATGCGAGGAAGGGGCTCTTTAAAGGCAGCGGCGTTCTCCCGACACATCACGCCATGTTCCCGCCCGCATTCCAGAAGCCCTGAGCCGTCGGCGGAGGCCTGCTAAGGTTCGAGCGTGGAGTCTCAACGGTAGTCCTCAGCTGGAAGAACTCTTTTTGTTTATAAGTTTGGTTTACGATAGGAGAACGACACCACGGTCAAGTCTGTTGTCCTTTTGAGGAATTTTTTTTTTTTTTTTACTTCTGTGTTTCTTTGAGGCGTGTCGGACGTCCGATAATAACATTGCTTGAATGTCGGTGTTCCTGCATACACTGTGAATATAACGAAATGAATATGCACTTTGGGAGTGTAGACGACGGCTGGTTTGAGCAGCCTCACCTGTACAGGTGAGGCTGCTTAAGTGTGTCCACACACACTCCCACATGCACGCTGCTATTTTTAGGCAAAACTATGTAGAATAATTAGTCATTGGGGTCCCATAATCATTTTGGGACCCCAATGGCCACGATGTAGCAAAGGTTAAGAGTACATTTGACCATTGATTGTATATTGATCAATAGTAACTCTAGCAGTACGGTCAATCCCGCTCTTACCTCTGCCGTGATGTGAATGTTTAATCTATAAAAAAAAGCCTGCTGGGGTCTCTGTGATACAGGCAAGGGCTGTATACACAGCTATACATAAAAGGCTCCAATCATGGATACAATACCAATATCGTTGATTTGTTTTTTTTTCATCTGACAGCCACTCCAGCTGCCTTGCTCTATCTAACCACCAGCTGCTTTTGTTTGTGTGTGTGTGTGTGTGTGTGTGTGTGTGTGTGTGTGTGTGTGTGTGTGTGTGTGTGTGCGCGCATCTACACGTGTGTGTGTGTGTGTGTGTGCGCGCATGTGCGTGTGTGCGCCCTAGCTGCGCTCCACTCCGTGCGATGCTGTGAATATGAAACAGGGCAGCTCGTATCTGCACTGCAGCCTGCGGTGCCGGGCCTTCCTCACTGTACATACTGCCTGCCTGCTGCTCTCCTCGTCCAGCCCGGCCCGGCTGCATCTCCCCCCCGTCCCGTCCAAAGCCCCCCCCACCCCCACCCCCACCGGTGTGCCTCCACCTGTTTCATGGGCTTTTGGGTGGTCCCCCATCTGTTGAGTCCAGGGGTTTGAAAAAAATTCTGGGGGGGGGGGGCGGATGTCTGTTTGCGTCAGCTCAAACCCACCCATTGTCCCCAACACCCAGTCCACCTGTGTGTCTGTGTGTGTCTGTGTGTGTGTGTGTGTGTGTGGACCCGGATAGGCCCGGGCGAACTTCTTATAGGATGATGACGCTTGTTTGTTCATGCTTGTTTTTCCCCCCGCCGCTGTAGTGAGTTACACAAGCAGGAGGGGAGAGCTGGGGGGGGTGGAGAGAGTGGGGAGAGGGCTTTGGAGGAGAGGATGTGGAAGGAGGCGATCCGTGATAATCAGCCGGTTAATAAACATCCTCGATGTGTCAACTGAGGACAGAGAAGTGACTAAACTGAGTGACCCCTGGTTTCTCTTTTTTCTCTCCATCTCTCCGTTTCCCCCCCTCTCTTTTTCTCTTGTCTTTTTTCTTTCTCGCTATCTCCCTCTCCTTATCCCACGCTCTCTGCCTATCCCTCCCTCTCTGTCTATCTCTCTCTCTCTCCCCCTCTCTCTCTCTCTCTCTCTCTGCTGCCCCCTCTCCCTCTCTCGGCCTCTCTCTTAGCTAATATGAGGAGATAATAGGCCATTGAGGCAGAAAGTGAAGGCTTAAAAACACCTTAGTCATGACTGGGCCATCGCTCATTCCCGCTGATTAAATGACCCAGACGGAGAGAGGTATTTATCTAAGGACAACTGCAATCCATAAAACTGCCGTTATGAGTGCCCAGTTAAAGATATCAGACCACCGAACCGTGTGTGTGTGTGGGAGCCTTGGGAGAAATGTGTGTGTCTGTGGGTGCACCTTTAGGTGGGGTGGTGTTGAATGTAATTTGTATGTAGTCTACGGTTTAAACGGGCTGTGCGGTTGCCATGACGCGTCACTCTGCCATGGTGTTTTATAGTCTTTGGTGCTGACGTGCCATGCGACATGCAACACATCGCCATATGCACCCTGCATGAGAAGCTGGGATGACGTTTTTTGGTTTGCGGCGGTTTGCGCTGTTCCCGCACGGCGACAATATATTTTGGTTTTAGTTTCCCCTCAGCTCCTGTCCCTGCTCTCGTGTTGACGTTCTCTCTGTCGGTTCCTCATTGGATATGTGATCCAGACAACAGCTTTGAACCCAGGAAGCAGTTGGTCACACTCTTTCATGTTAATATGCCAGCGGGCTATGGAAGGCCTGATTGGTGGAGCCCATCCCCAGTATGTGATGTAGCCTTTACTTCAGCTAGCTGAGACAGGCGCTGTTTACATTTTCTCAGCCAATCGCTCTCTGGGTACCAACAGCTTGACGGCAGCGAACTAACACATGGTTACAAATTAAATGTGTGCGGTGTGTTTTGGGGGTCGGGAGTGGGTGCTTGAATGCGGCTTACTGATATATTTTGAAGGGGTGAGGGGGTGTTTGCGGCTGTGAAGGAAGATGATGATGCTGGTGATGCAGGCCTCTCGTTCGCTAGATGGATGCTCTCAGCCTGCCTCTCTCCATCACCCCGGCGCTGTCATCAAACCGTCCACTCAGCAGAGCCGCCCGGCCTGTGTGTCTGTGTGTGTGTGTGTGTGTGTGTGTGTGTGGGTGCGTGGGGGGCTTGGCCTGCAGTGGCCGCCTGCCTTGTATAGTTAATGTTGTTGTTTTTGTCTGCAATGGTGTGTGTGTGTGATATGATGCTGTGTGTGTGTGTGTGTGTGTGTAGGGCTGGAGGGTTGGAGATAGAGAAGAAGCTAGAAAGAGAGAGAGAGTGTGTGTGTGTGTGTGTTTCTTGAGGGTTTGAGAGAGCGATAACCTGTGTGTGTGTGTGTGTGTGTGTGTGTGTGTGTGTGTGTGTGTGTGTGTGTGTGTGTCTCTGTGCGCAGGGGGCTTGAAGGGGTGAGGAAGGGAGGACTGAGCTATGGGTCTGAAGAGGAGAGGACAGGGGGGAGGGGGCTGAGGAGCACCATCAGCGAGGCGTATTGATTCTAGCCCCGTCCTCAGAGTCTGTAATGAGATCTAGTGGCTGTGGAGCAGATCTGTCACCCCGGGCTAGGAGCAGTGACTGTGTGTGGGAGGGCGGGGGGGTGCAGGGGACATCTGGGCTGCAGAGGGTCAGGGAAAGAAACAACAGAGCAGTAGAGATCTGAGGCGATCAGGATAGAGTGTGTGTGTGTGTGTGTGTGTTGGGGGGGGAGGGGGGGGGGGGGGGGTACGGGTACAGGAAACAAACATTTTCGGTCTCAGGAGGAATAGTGAAAATAGCCTGTTAGGAGCAGGCTGCTAATTACTGCAGACAGCCTATGTCTGGAGCCGTTTCCGCGGCAACGGGATGGGCCTGTCACGTGTCGTCACGACCGGCCTCGACACACGCAGACGCACGTGCACGTGCACACTCACACACACACACACACACAAGGACACAGGCCGGCGGATTCAATGAATGACT
>NC_136940.1:22849869-22852369 GCF_949987615.1 Pollachius pollachius
AGGAATAAAATATTCAAATTATCCATTAAAGTATTTCCATTTCTAAAGCAGTGTTATATCTCTGCATAATTACCTTTGTACAATTATGCTGAAGGCTGCAGTTGAAGGAAGCCCTAATTTGGGGGAAATCATAAAATATTAGGCGTAGGATTCATGAAAACGGATCTCTCGACATGATTTGCCCCAATGAACGGTCCTGTGTGCATTTAGTTTGTGATAACCGGGCTGACGGCACATATAGGGCCACGATGCCACCGCCTGCTTATGACACGACAACATGACCATGACTGTAGGGGAGTGAGCCAACAGGGGCCTCCGATGGCCTACATTCACACGGCAATCTCTGGCCTTGCGACCCTTAACAAACAAAGCTCCGCCCTCGTCATATGGACCTATTGGCGGTATGGATGTGTTAGACCATTGCAAAGCGGACGCCAGGTTTTCGGTTGGTCATACCGGGATGCTAACAGCATACATCCTTACAAGTGGAGCCGTCCCAGGCAACGTTTAGTCCTCTTAAGGTCCCTGCTGTGGGTGATATAAAGCTTTAAGAGTAGGATGTGATGGACCCCATTGCTGCTCTGGTTGGGGGGGGGTTGATAGATCTGTGATCCAATGGTTCAACTAGGCTGTAGTAGCACTTCTGAGGGGGGAGACGGCACAGAGCCTCTGCCGGATCAACACGTTGGATTCTCCACGGTGTTGAGCTAAAATCATTCCAGGCATTTTTTCCTTTTAGTCCTTACATTACAGGATGTTTTGGCTTGTCTTCCCAACGGGAAAAGTGTCCGAGTGCTGGACGAGTTTCAAATCGCATGCTTACAGATTCTTGCCTGCAGCAAATTTATTGGTCAAAGCAATTATGTAGTGAAAGAGAGTGAAACCCAACGTTCACCCCGAGTTGAGCTCGCTTGCTGTCAGACTTTATATGTTTCACCTAAAGTCTCGCCGGTGAGACCAGAGGAGGACAGACATCCTGCCCGATAATAACATTCCCTCTGTTTGGCTGTCTGTCTGGTGGCCGGTGGCTGTTGTTGTCGGGGTCTGATTGCACATCTTCCATCTGGTTCGCTCAGCCAGCCTTTCACTAAGTGCCCATCAATGCAAAGGTCAGCGCAGGTTGTATGCTGAAATCTCATGAGCCACTATTGACTCTATCGGCCTACTGACAAAGGGGATTGAGTGTATAAGATCACCGCGGCGTCGGACATCAAATCCAATCTAGTGCCGTCCCCTTATTGCACCGAGCCAACGGTACCGACGTCACAGTGTGACGCAACCTGGACACCAAGCAAAACCAACACTGACTGTCTGAGGATGTCCTTGTTTTGCTTGTTTATTTTTACACGAACACTCTGGCAGGCGGTCCGTTATGGTCAGACGCTTTTCTTTTCAGATTGACTTTCCGCAGATGTAGTTAATATTATTGAAGTGATGTGGATATAATTATTAAACTCTCTCTCTCTCTCTCTCTCTCTCTCTCTCTCTCTCTCTCTCCCCCTTTCTCTCACCCCCTCTCTCCCTCTCCAGTGTGCTCAGACAGCTGTAAGCACGGGGCCTGCACCATGCAGGGCCAGTGCTGCCACGACCAGTGCCTGGGGGGCTGCTCGGAGGCGGGGAACGCCAGCAGCTGTGTGGCGTGCAGGAGGCTCCAGCACGGGGACACCTGCATGGAGACCTGCCCCCCGGGGTACTACGTCTTCAAGGGCTGGCGCTGCGTCACCCTCAACTTCTGTCAGGTATGGAGGATTCAACGCAGAGGGTGAAGCAGGTTATGGAAAGCACAAAGAGATACACACTGGGACACAGACATGCACACACACACAGGCACGGACACACACAGGCACACGCACACACACACGCGCACACACACACACACACACACACACACACACACACACACACACAGACATATACAGACATGCACACAATCACACACACACACACACACACACACACACAGACATATACAGACATATACAGACATGCACACAATCACACACACACACACACACACACACACACACAGAAAGAGAGATAGACACAGACACACGCAGAGAAAGAGAGATAGACACAGACAGACAGACAGGCATAGACACACACACAGACGAATGGGCACCGCGATGGTGAACAGACATTGGACCTATGGAGGGTAGAAATCGGTATGAAACAATACTAATGAAATGATAGGGCATTACCACTGGGGCGCTTTTCCGTGCCCTTAAGCGAGCTTAGGGTTAAGGGGTGTCGTGCATTGTTGGCCTACGAAGTCCTTTTGGACTGTTGCCGTGACAAATAAAATGGATTTGATTCGATTATTTAAAATGACCTGACTCAACTGCTTAAAAGTAAGGCAAAGTTGGTTGGAAATTGCATATATAATGCAACACATTTGGGGCACTCAATCTTCCCGTCAATCCATACAGTAGTGTCCATGAGGGAATGTGAGGAGGACTCTCCGTCTTCTATGCCCACAGGACCTCCACAACCAGTGTAAGAT
>NC_136940.1:22859869-22889869 GCF_949987615.1 Pollachius pollachius
TCTCTCTATCCGTCACTTACTCTATCGCTTTGTCGTTCTCACTCTCTCTCTTTCTCTCCTTCTCTCTCTCTTTCTCTCTGTCTATCTCTCTCTCTCTCTCTGTCTCTCTCTTTCGCTCTCTCTATCTCTGTCTATCTCTCTCTCTCTCTCTCTCTCTCTCTCTCTCTCTCTCTCCTCTCTCTCTCTCTCTCTCTCTCTCTCTCTCTCTCTCGCCGCTACCCCCAGGAACTTCTCCTTCTATGCGCTGGACAACCAGAACCTGCGGCAGCTGTGGGACTGGTCCAAGCACAACCTGACCATCCTCCGCGGCCGCACTTTCTTCCACTACAACTCCAAGCTGTGCATGGCCGAGATCCGCAAGATGGAGGAGATCACCGGCACCAAAGACCGCAACCTGGAGAAGGACATCGCCCTGCGCACCAACGGGGACCAGGCCTCCTGTAAGACACGCACACGCACACGCACACGCGCACACGGACACACACACACACGCACCCACACACACAGTCCAGAGGTCGTGAGTAGAAGGGAGTTTTCCACATGGAAACACAGTGGCCTCGGTTGCGCCAAATGGTGTGAGTGAAGCGACATTTTGTTGTGTTTTGTGTTCACGACTCTGTCGACCAAAACTTTTTCGAGGCCAGAGTCTTCTCAAAACGAACGTGAACCGCAGAATACAATTGGCTGACACACACGGCCTCTCCCTGTCTGTGTCTCTCTTTCTCTCTCTCTCTCTCTGTCTCTCTTTTTCTCCGTCTTTCTGTCCCTCTCTCTGTCTGTCTCTGTGTCTCCCTCTGTGTCTAGGTGAGAACCAGGTGCTGAACTTCACACAGATGCGGACCATGTCTGATAAGATCATGGTGAGGTGGGAGCCGTTCTGGCCCAAGGACTACCGGGACCTGCTGGGCTTCATGGTGTACTACAAGGAGGCGTAAGTCCCCGACACATCCGTCCCTTATTCAGGAGACAGTCACCATAGCCCTCACTCGGTCCTGTGCTGAAATAATGGGAGATATGATGCTATGCTTTGATATACTATACTCATTTCCAATATGAGACTCATACGGTTAATCTTATCTATTACAATACTATATCATTCTATCGTATTCTATTATTTACTCTTATCTTTTATGATACTTTACCATACTATACCATGCTATACTATACTATTGTATACCATACTATCGTATAGGACAATTCCCATGTATCTGTCTCTCTCTATCTCTCTCACTCCCCATCCCTCGCTCTCACTTACCCTCCCTTATTCCCCCTCTCTTCCCTAATCCCTCTCCCTCCCCCAGGCCGTACCAGAACGTGACGGAGTTCGACGGTCACGACGCGTGCGGCTCCAACAGCTGGGTGATCGCCGACGTGGAGCCGCCGGAGCGGGCCTCGGAGAACAAGGAGCCCATGGACCCGGGGCACCTCATCCACCCGCTGAAGCCCTGGACGCAGTACGCCATCATGGTGAAGACCCAGCTGTCGGCCTCCGACGAGCACCAGGCCCACGGCGCCAAGAGCCCCATCATCTACGTGCGCACCAACGCCACCAGTGAGTGACGGGGGGGGGGCGGGATGGTCGAGAGGTTGGGTCGGGGTGGGCTCTCAGGATGGGACACCTGGAACCGTGATGCTTCGGACGTGCGTTACTGTGCGAGAAAGGGGGCGGGCCTTTCCAGCCCGACTCCGAGAGCGAGAGATCTCGGTTTCTGTAAAGTGTGTTGAGCGGTGAGATGCGGGGGAGAGATAGAGAGAGAGAGAGAGAGAGGGGCGACAAAATATACTAAGGCCGTGGTCGTTGCACCACAGCATGGACGTTTACCTCACAGATTAGACTTTAGAGATCGTGGTTAACGGGGGGGCTCAAACCTTGGTGATTGCGGCGTCTCACCTTCTTTTGAGTCGACACACCACGTCGCTGAGGCGGGGGTCCGCTGGCGAACACAAACTCAGCCGGCAGTGGTAAACTGTAAAAAAGTGTCCGTAGCAATACAGAGTCTCTCCGTTTCCAAACAGGAAGCAAGGCATTCTTTTGTAATGCATAACGTAACACGATCACGAACCGGACGCTTGCGCTCTTCCTTCCAGAGCCCTCTGTGCCGATGGACCCCATCTCCTCCTCCAACTCCTCCTCGCAGATCATCCTGAAGTGGAAGGCCCCCAGAAGCCCGAACGGCAACATCACCCACTACAAGGTCGTCTGCAGCAAGCAGGAAGAGGATGAGGACTTGTACAAGTTTGACTACTGTCTGCAAGGTGAGCGACCAGGAGCCAGCCCCCCCACGACGCGGCCTTCAGCACCCTGATGAACTCCACGCCTCGACCCTAATGCTTTATGTTCGTCAGCCTGACAAATCTCCTGTTGTTATCCTGGTACATTGATTATCCCAGCCTGCTCAATCCTATATCTTAATTAGATTTTCTTATATTCGATTAGGATAAGAAAAACAATATTAGAACATAACTGGTCCCTTGACGTATATCCTCTAAACTCTCCCTCTCTCTCTCTCTCTCTCTCTCTCTCTCTCTCCCTCGCGCTCTGTCTCTCTCTCTCTCTCTCACTCTCACTCTCACTCTCTCTCTCTCTCTCTCTCTCTCTCTCTCTCCCTCGCTCTCTGTCTCTCTCTCTCTCCCCCTCTCTCTCTCCCTGTCTCTCTCTCCCTCTGTGTCTCTGTCTCTCTCTCTCTCTCCCTCTGTTTCTCTGTCTCTCTCTCTCTCCCTGTCTCTCTCTCCCTCTGTGTCTCTGTCTCTCTCTCTCACTCTTTCCCTGTCTCTCGCTCTATGTCTCTCTCCCTCCCTCTCTCTCTCTCTCTCTCTCTCCCCCCCCCCCTCTCTCTCTCTCTCCCTCTCCCTCTCCCTCTCCCTCTCCCTCTCCCTCTGCGTCCGCCGGGGGCGGCGGTCCGCGTCTCAGGGATGAAGCTGCCGTCCCGCACCCCCACCCACCTGGGCAGCGAGGACGAGCAGAAGTGGAACCAGACGGACGAGCCGTCGCCGGGGGCCAAGTGCTGCGCCTGCCCCAAGACGGACGCCCAGCTGAAGAAGGAGCAGGAGGAGTCCGAGTACCGCAAGACCTTCGAGAACTACCTGCACAACGAGGTCTTCGAGATCCGGTAGGGCGGGGGTCCAGAGGCTCTGGGGTCGGTCGCGCCGCGTTCCGTTTGCAACGTGTTTCGGCTTCGCCGGGGCGGCATGCGGCTCAGGAGGTGGAGCGGGTTGGCTGGGGACCGGAAGGTTCCTGGTTCGATCCCCCGGGTCCCCCAGAGTGTCGAGGTGTCCCTGAGCAGGACGCTTAGCCCTGACTGCTCCCGGCGAGCCGCCCTTGCCTTGCGCGGTTGACAACGCCGCCGTTGTGTGAATGTGTGCATGTGTGCATGAATGGGTGAATGTGTGCATGTGTGCATGAATGGGTGAATGTGTGCATGAATGGGTGAATGTGCATGAATGGGTGAATGTGCATGTGTGCATAAATGGGTGAATGTGTGCATGAATGGGTGAATGTGTGCATGAATGTCCATTTACCTTTCACTTTGTTGTATGTTTTAGAGTCCGCTATGAGTGTGCTTTGAAGACATGGAGAGGATACACCAGGCGAGGTTCACTGTTTGTTTTAAAGGGACATGCTGGAACTTGCCACCGTTTATACATTTATTTATTAGTATGTCATTATAGCCTTATGGTGGATTAATTCGGCTAATAAGCGTCTGGGCTGGGAGTCATCGCTTCTCCACGCGTCGCCCCGGAAAACGGTTTCCCTGACTTTGTTCGACTGCATTGAGCCTGTTCACGGATATCAAAGAACGCTGTTGTGTCGGACACGATTCGAGAGCGAGGTGGAGGTACGGCCTGTCCTACGGGGACGCAAGGCCCAGTACTGCCTGCGGTACGAAGGCAACCGAGGAATCCCCTTCATCAACAGCTCCTCGGCATTCACGGAGCAACTCCCCACACTAACGAGGGGGTCCCCTCGCCCCCCGGTTACGAGGGGGGCAAGCGGACCCCTCGTTAGTGTTGGTTAGCTCACGGTCCCACAGGACCCCTGATCTAGGTCCGAGCCAACTGCTGTTTTTGGCGGTTGGCTCGGACGCAGCCAGCGCCGTTCTTTCCGACGCGTCCGCCGTTTTTGATTGGAGGCAGCTCCGTCTCGATTCACCTCGACTACACTCCCAACGCATTCCTCTGCATTTGACCATGCCATGAAACACACACACACACACACACACACACACACACACACACACACACACACACACACACACAAACACACCCTCTTGGCGCGGAATGGGTTTCAACACCCTGGGCGCTCCTGGCAGGTGGAGGAGACGAAGGGGACATAGCCCGGCGGCGGGATTGACAGGTCGTTAGAGGGAACACACCTACCCTAAATATGCACGTGCACACACATGTAGACACCCACACACACAGATGCGATTGCACACACACACACACACACACACACATGCAAGTTTGACAGTTGTATTAGTAGGATTCTGTGATGAATGCACCTGGATAAAATGTGGCTTGATTGAGACATGGACCGAGGGCACGCACAGAGCATGGTTCAACTAATTGCATAGACCTCTGAAGAATAGGTCCCGCCTCCGAGGCTCTTGGTTCCATGTTTAAATGTCTATGGAAAATAACACGGGGGTTTTTCAATGATCGTACGTGACAAACTCTGTACGTGGCGAAGAAGTAAAAGCTGCTCAGGTTTTGAACTGCATACTTTTCCCATCTAGATTCCACTTGGGTTTTGGATTGTCGGTGCCGTTCCAGTAGTTAACTATCATGAAGAAGCATTATGCTAACGCGGATCTGCATAGCAACGGCGATGTTTTATAGTTTGTATTCACCGACATGGCACCAGAGCCCGCCTACGGAGGAGGTGGCACCACCGCTGCTCGTCCATTCACGCGTGAAATGACAATTACATGACAATTACACAACATTACAATGCGTGCCGTTTCTAAGAAATGAACCCATGTTTAGAACAGGCTTTGTGCTTTTTTTTTTGGAGGGCGGGGGCAGGGGACATATGGATTGTACCTTCTCGTGAGTCATCCTCCCAAAGTCAACTTTAATCTACTTTTGCTTTTGGGTGCACATCTTCCAGTCAGCTTGAGTAGGTTCATCGACCTCTGAAGCAGACGCCTCCCATAATCTGTAATGGCTGAAGTGCAGCGATGGCCTTTAGAATGGACGGGGTGGGAGCCACTTGTAGCTTGGGGCCCCAGCCGGGGGCCCAGTCTGTGTGTCTGGGGCGCAGCAGCAGGAAGTGTGTTCTCTAATCAGGGGGAGAGAGGATCCCTCTATCGAGTTAGCCACCTCTCCATCTGGCCCAATCACCGTGATGCGTGTTCCACAATGGCTTTGTGCCAAATCTGACCCAGGTGTGTGTGTTGGTGTGTGTGTGTTGTGTGTGTGACTGGGAGTGTTTGTGTGTGGGTGTAGTCTGTTTATTTGCCCTATAGTCAAATGCTGTCTCTTGTCTCTGCAGTATTCCACAGGAAGAAAACAGACAAACACGCACACGCTCATACACACACACACACACACACAAACTGACACACACACACACACACACACACACACACACAACACACACAACTTCAGTCTAGGCGGGTGCAGTCATGCAACCTGCCACCCTACCATTTGGTCTCTCTCCCTATCTCTCGCATCTGAGCGGGGATTTATTCCAATGATGAAGGCCAAACCAAGGTCACCTCTTCGTTCACTAAACAAAACAAGCCGATTGTCCTCCCAGTGCACTCATTCTTACAAACGCACGCACGCACACTGACACACGCACACCAACACAAGAACGACATACATGTAGACCATACATGTAAACAGCATTCTCCCTACATGCTCGCACTCTGCACTTTATCTGCTGTTGAAATCAGGGTTGATTTACGAGCCGCTCTGGGGTTCCGGCCAATAAAATCCCTGGAAACCTTCACAGAGTCGGAGTCAGAGTCGGATGCCTTGCTCAGAGGTTACCCCTAGGCTCTGGAAACACTGAACCACCAGATAAAGAAAGATATTGAATCGAATCGTGACCCTGGAACGCAGATGCTTCCAAAGCTGGTGAAAGTTTGTCTTGTCTTTTCAGACTCGCCTTTATTCTCATGTTATAATATTGTTACGCCCGGGTCTTTCCTCCTTCTGCTACCATCCAAGCCAACGCTGACCACCTGACCTCCTCTTCCCCCCCCCCCCCCCACCTCAGGCCCTCTCGCCGGCGCCGGTCGCTGGGCGTGGGCGTGGCCAACGCCACCCAGACCCTGCCCAACTTCCTCACCACGGCGCCCAGCCCGGCGGGCGGCTTCACCACCCCCAGCCCCAAGGAGGAGGGCTCCAAGGTTCGCTTTTCAACCACCTTGACTTCATTCTCCTCTTAATGGTTAGAGGTGTTCCGGTACCGATACCAGTGTCGGTAATTCCTCCGATACTGCCTAAAATGGGGTATTGGCGAGTGCGCAAGTCTATGCGCCGATCCGATACCGTCACATGACTAACCCTAACCTGAAACCTTAATCTCGTTCCTGTCTCGCCAGACCCCTTCTGCTTTAAGAAAACAAGGGTAACTTTACGTTTACGTGATATTTCTCTATGTTACTGCAGATTCGGGGGGCAATTACCTCGACCCCTGTAGCATTAAAGTTAGCCGCTACATGGCAGAATCTGTTCCTGGCTTGTTTTGTCAGATTCACTCTCTGCCTTCCGATCAATAGCACTCAGTCCCAGGGTCCCCATGGTAACATCATACCTAAGCCTAGTTTAAAATCACCATCGTCCTGGTTGAACTTGTTTTCCCCCAGAGCTGCTAAACCCCAATAATTGTTCTCGTTCAACTTGTTTAGTCCATTTATTGATATCTCTTCACAGAATAACATTATAGCATCGCCACAACAGGGAAATGCCTACCTTAGATAACAGAATAGCGGCGCCAACCGATTTACCTCAACAAGAGCGACTCCATTCAGATCGCCGGTACCGTTCATCCGTCCAAGCGCCTGACCTGTGGCCCGTCCTTTCCCTCGGTGCCTTCAGGTGGAACTGAAGGTGTTTGCCAAGGAGTCCACGGTGATCTCCAACCTGCACCACTTCACCAGCTACAAGATTGAGATCCTGGCCTGCAACCACCTCACGGACCCCATGCGCTGCAGCATGGCCACCTACGTCAGCGCGCGCACCATGCCAGAGGGTACCTCCTGTCACTTCTGTCACACATCTAGTCTCCGCCCCTAGTGCTTTGTACTCGGTATCGTCCAAGCCAAATGCCAGAACAAGTTGTACGTCCTGGCACTTAATGTACGCTCTTATTGTATGTTGTACGTCCTGGCACTTAATGTACGCACTTATGTGTGTTGTGCATCCCACTTAAAAAGAGCGGTTAGCATTGTGTAGCATCTTATCCTAGCTTTCTTTGTTGTGTACGGGGAATGGGTTAACCTAGCAATTGTTAGTGCTTGGCACTTGTTTCTATGAACCTCCTCGCTGTCCCGACTGCGATGTATTGTTTCTCTTTCCTCTGACAAATGTACTTATTGTCAGTCGCGTTAGACTAAAGCGTCTGCTAAATGTAAATGTAATGCGTTTGAGGCGTGACGGCACGGTGGTGTTGCAACACATCTCCCGGCATCGTAGCGTAGTCATCCTAACCCCCCGTCGCCCTCCTCACCTACCTTCCCTCTCAGAAAAAGCAGACGACATCCCGGGGCGCGTGACCCACGACATGATCCCTGACGAGCCCAACTCGGTGTTCATCCGCTGGCTGGAGCCCCGCGCGCCCAACGGCCTCATCGTCCTCTACGAGCTCTTCTACCGGAAGGTCGGGGACCAGGAGGTCAGTGCAGCCGGGGCCGGCCGGAGGGGGAGGGTGTAGGGATGGGGACGGGGAACCAGGAAGGGGAGGGTGTAGGGGCTGGGGCAGCCGGAAGGGGAGGGTGTAGGGGTGGGGGACGGGGAACCAGGAAGGGGAGGGTGTAGGGGCTGGGGCAGCCGGAAGGGGAGGGTGTAGGGATGGGGACGGGGAACCAGGAAGGGGAGGGTGTAGGGGCTGGGGCAGCCGGAAGGGGAGGGTGTAGGGGTGGGGGACGGGGAACCAGGAAGGGGAGGGTGTAGGGGCTGGGGACGGGGAACCAGGAAGGGGAGGGTCTAGGGATGGGAACGGGGAACCAGGAAGGGGAGGGTGTAGGGATGGGGACGGGGAACCAGGAAGGGGAGGGTGTAGGGGCTGGGGACGGGGAACCAGGAAGGGGAGGGTGTAGGGGCTGGGGCAGCCGGAAGGGAAGGGTGTAGGGGTGGGGGACGGGGAACCAGGAAGGGGAGGGTGTAGGGGTGGGGGACGGGGAACCAGGAAGGGGAGGGTGTAGGGATGGGGACGGGGAACCAGGAAGGGGAGGGTGTAGGGATGGGGACGGGGAACCAGGAAGGGGAGGGTGTAGGGGCTGGGGACGGGGAACCAGGAAGGGGAGGGTGTAGGGGCTGGGGCAGCCGGAAGGGAAGGGTGTAGGGGTGGGGGACGGGGAACCAGGAAGGGAAGGGTGTAGGGGTGGGGGACGGGGAACCAGGAAGGGGAGGGTGTAGGGGTGGGGGACGGGGAACCAGGAAGGGGAGGGTGTAGGGATGGGGACGGGGAACCAGGAAGGGGAGGGTGTAGGGATGGGGACGGGGAACCAGGAAGGGGAGGGTGTAGGGATGGGGACGGGGAACCAGGAAGGGGAGGCCTGGGGTGGGGGTGGGGACAGGTGCTGCAGAGGGAGAAGCTCTGAAGCGAAGTTCTGGCCTGTCTCTCTTAAGGAGAACAACAGAAGAGATAATATGACATCCCCCCCCCCCCTTGTGTGTACGCGTGTGTGCGAGTGCGTGAGTAGTGCACGCATGGATGAGTTCAGATTTGTTTGCGTTCCAGAATGCAAGCGTTTTCTAATCCTTAATACTGTATGTGTGTGTGTGTGTGTGTGTGTGTGTGTGACACTGTTGTTTACTTGTTGTTGAATGTGTGGATTTATCCCTCATTGATATTCATGGCTGCACCGCCTGGCCCCAGGAACCAGCAGCAGCAGCAGCAGCTCTGTTACCATAGTAACGGAGGCAGGAAGGAAGAGTAGAGTGCATGGGCAGGGATGGGCTCAGATGACACCTCCAGTGCTCTGCAGCAACACTGACACAACACTGGGACTGTTCCCCCCCCCCCCCCCCCATCCCAGGAGATGGTCCCGCATCTCATGAAGACCACTCGATTAGTGACTGGTGTCTGGGGCTTTGGCAATACCGGTTGATTCTGGCCAAACTTTAAGTTGCTAGTTCAGCAGCGGTTGTGTTGACATTAAGCAAACAAAGCCCAACTCTGCACGGGTCGTAACTTGTTCGTTTTCTGTACCGTTTTTATGCGTATACTCGTAGAGGCTAAAAATGTAAAGAAATCCAACACCCATTCTCTGCTCCCTGACTGCCTGCCCCGGTCTAACTCGTGTGCTGTGTTTGCAGTTCCACACGGCCTGCGTGTCCCGACCCGCCTACATAAGCAAAGGGGGCACCAAGCTGAGACTGGTGCATCCTGGGAACTACAGCGTGAGCGTGCGGGCCAGGTCGCTGGCGGGGAACGGCTCCTTCACCGAGGATGCCTTCTTCTTCATGCCCGACAGTAAGGCCCCGGGCTAAATATCCTCTCTCTCCACGCCAGCACGACAGCTACGATCCGCTTATGACATCATTAGCAGCTTTTAATGAAGATGCGGTGGCTCCTTGACAGCCCAGCCAACATCGGAGGCTGCCGAGGTTTCCGGCGAGGTGTTTGATGTGGGACACTTAAAGACACCGTTTCTGTCGTGGGAGATTTTGATCCTGACGAGATTGTATTAAACACGATTCGTTCCAGGGTCGTATCTCTTGCGTTTGTGAAAAGCATGCTTGACTAACATAATTCTGATTCTGATTAATAATGGTTATTATATATTATATATATTATTTATTTTTTTTGGTTTATTTACTGATGTATTTGGCTATTTTCCTCAAGCACTCCACTCTGTGTCACCATTGACCAACGGCGTGCGTGTGTGTTGCAGAGGACAGCGGCCTGCTGAAGATCATCATTGGTCCGGTCATCTGCTTCATCCTGCTGCTCTGTGTCGGCGGGGGAGTCTTTGTGATCTTCAAGAAGAAGTAAGTCGCAAGAACGCCGTTTGTTCGCTTTCATTCCTTCCTCATCAAATAGGTTCTTGAGGTAAGAAAAAAGCGATGCCATCATCATGCAGGAGAAAAGTTCCCCTTACCTTTCATATTGTTCCTCCAGACAAACGGATGGCCCCACGGGTCCTCTGATCGCCTCCTCCAACCCCGAGTACATCAGCGCCAACGATGGTAAGCCCTGTTCTGTACTGTTAATGTACTTTGCACTAGTGGTGGGAATCAGAGGGTGCCTCACAATACAATACAATACGATACATGGCCCACCATACCAATAGTATCGCGATGCAGCAATTCTGCGATAATCAATATATTGTGAGACAATAATATAACGATTCATCACGATATATTTCTAACGATGAATACAAAATAACTGTGAAAATGTGAAGTCTTTATTCATGGTCTAAACTGAGTTATTCAGTTACTCGTCATTTGCTAGTTAACTTCAAGATTCCCTCGTTTGTGTGTTGAGCGCCCCCTTAAGGAGCAATGCGGTAGTGATAGCTGGGAGCAGGGAAATCTGTTCAGAGCACCTTATTTTATTAATTAAATATCGATATTTGGGGTGATATTTCCTGTCTAACTCTTCATGAATGAAGAATTAAAATGCAAAAGAAAAATCTCAAAACAAATCATAAAAAATAAATAAAAATGTATATCGATGTTTGGCACCAGTGTATTGATTCTCGTATCGCACGAAGAAGGGCGACTATATGTCGCCGTATTAATATTTTTTCCCATCCCTACTATGCACTATTTATGTGCTTTATATTATATATGTACTCTATAATGTACTTGTAATCGCCTTCCAACGAGTTTTTCATTCAATGTCTTTAAAATGTGATGCTGTCTATGTGGAGAACTGGGGCCTGCGTAGATATAGTATTGAAGGGTACTTTATCATGACTGAACCTCGCCCTGGTATTCATGAGGAGGGGAGGGACTCTGAGCTGGCAGGGAGGCTGTCTCTTGGGGCTTGGAGGGAAGACAGGGTTCAATAGTGAATAATCTTTACACTGTTTGTGTGTGTGTGTGTGTGTGTGTGTGTGTGTGTGTGTGTGTGTGTGTGTGTGTGTGTGTGTGTGCGTGTGTCTCTATCTTTGTGTGTGTGTGTGTGTGTGTGTGTGCGTGTGTGTGTGTGTATCTATCTGTGTGTGTGTGTCCGTGTGCGCGTGTGTGTGTCTGCTTGTGTGTGCATGTCTATGTGCGTGTGTGTCTGCTTATGCGTTTGTGTGTGTGTGTGTATGTGTCTGCGTGTATGTCTACATGTGCGTGTTTGTCTGGATGTGTGTGTGTGTGTCTACATGTGGGTGTATGTCTGCATGTGCGCGTGTGTGTGTGTGTGTGTGTGTGTCTGCGTGTATGTCTTTCTGTGTGTGTGTGTGTGTGTGTGTGTGTGTGTGTGTGTGTGTGTGCAGTGTACGTGCCTGACGAGTGGGAGGTGCCTCGGGACAAGATCGTGGTGATGCGCGAGCTGGGCCAGGGCTCGTTCGGCATGGTGTACGAGGGCCTGGCCAAGGACATCATCAAGGGCGAGCCCAACACGCGCGTGGCCGTCAAGACGGTCAACGAGTCGGCCAGCCTGCGGGAGCGCATCGAGTTCCTGAACGAGGCGTCCGTCATGAAGGCCTTCATCTGTCACCACGTGGTACGCTCTCCCCGTCTCCCCCACCGTCCCCTTCGTCAGTGTGTGGCTCAGGAGGTAGAGAGGGTCGGCTGGTAGCCGAGAGGTTGCTGGTTCGATCCCTGCCTCCTCCTGTGGCGAGGTGTTCCCTGAGCAAAAGCCGACGCCTCATAATGTAAAGCGCTTGGAGTGGCCACTGGGTGTTGCAGCCATTGTTGGATGTGACCGGCTGTTCGGTAAAACGACTCCCTATGAGCTCATGGTTTGCTGTTCTTGAGGAGGCAGAATTCTGTTGACATTCAATACGGGCAATCATTTTTAAACTCCACAAGTCTGCAATGTCTGTTGTTCATTTGCATCAATAACGCATCATAATTCCGCAATATAGAACTACATTTATTAAGAACTGAAGGCTAATCCCAGTAACAAATATTTGCTTATAATATAATTCTAGCCTGCTCAACTGTGTGTGTGTGTGTGTGTGTGTGTGTGTGTGTGTGTGTGTGTGTGTGTGTGTGTGTGTGTGTGTGTGTGTGTAGGTGCGTCTGCTGGGCGTGGTCTCCAAAGGCCAGCCCACCCTGGTTGTGATGGAGCTCATGACCCACGGCGACCTGAAGAGCTACCTGCGCTGCCTCCGGCCCGACTCTGAGGTACAGTCCCCGTCGGCCAATAGCATCGCCTGGCTCATATTATTGCCAAACATAAAAGGGAGCGTTTCAACTCGTGACCTTGAGACACCATTTCCCTGAGCATCTCTCTCGGTTTCTCTCTCTCTCTCTCTGTCTGTCTGTCTGTCTGTCTGTCTGTCTGTCTGTCTGTCTGTCTGTCTGTCTGTCTGTCTGTCTCTCACTGTCTCTCTCTCTGTCTGTCTGTCTGTCTCTGTCTCTGTCTCTCTCTGTCTCTCTCTCTGTCTCTCTCTTTCTCTCTCTGTCTCTCTCTCTGTCTCTCTCTCTCTCTCTCTCTTCTCTCTCTCTCTCTCTCTCTCTCTCTCTCTCTCTCTCTCTCTCTCGCTCTCTCTCGCTCTTTGCCTGGGCTTTTCTTTTTCCGTCTCCACAGTATAACCCGACGGGCCGGCCGCCGCCCACCCTGAAGCTGATGATCCAGATGGCCGGGGAGATCGCCGACGGCATGGCCTACCTCAACGCCAAGAAGTTCGTCCACCGTGACCTGGCCGCCAGGAACTGCATGGTGGCCGAGGACTTCACCGTCAAGATCGGAGGTCTCGCCCACGCTTCCTCCTCCTCCTCCTCCTCCTCTTCCTCCTCCTCCTCTCCTTTTGCCTTTTCCTCACTAACAACTGTGAACCATTTTGAAACTGTATTGAAAAACAGTGCATTGCATCGTGTAGCGTCTTATTTGTTGTATATACGGGGAATGGGTTAACCTAGCGATCGTTAGTGCTTGGCACTTGGTTCTATGAACATCCTTACTGTATCAACAGCGATATGTTGTTGTTTCTCTTTCTTCTGACAAATGCTTATTGTCGGTGGCTTTGGATTAAAGAGTCTGCTAAATGCCCTAAATATAAAAGTAAATGTATTGCTGTATGCGTTCGATAATATGGGCTTCTTAATTTGTTCTTTTTAGGTTTAAAGTAAAGTTTTGGGGTATTTTTTTTCGGGGAAGTGAAGCCACGTTCGTACAAAGCCGTCGAGTCCGATGTTTATTCCGTATATTCGATATCAAATGCTTCACATGTTAGATACGAAAGCTACGTCCGGAGAGTGTGTCAGTTTTCATCCTCTTTCCATCTCCCCCCTCCCCCCACCACCGGCAGACTTCGGGATGACCCGAGACATCTACGAGACGGACTACTACCGCAAGGGGGGCAAGGGCCTTCTGCCGGTGCGCTGGATGGCCCCCGAGTCGCTGAAGGACGGGGTCTTCACCGCCCACTCGGACTGCTGGTACGACACCCTGCCGCTCTGACCTCCTTAAAGCCAATGGGTTTTCTAGATCGTCTGA
The DNA here is from genome assembly GCF_949987615.1 of Pollachius pollachius. Classification (NCBI taxonomy): domain Eukaryota; kingdom Metazoa; phylum Chordata; class Actinopteri; order Gadiformes; family Gadidae; genus Pollachius; species Pollachius pollachius. The sequence goes on from NC_136940.1 coordinate 22,873,650, forward strand.
GCTGTTCTTCAAGAGCGTAGGCAAAATGTAAAAGTGCACCACACATGCTAAAATTAGCTGTGTACCCTCAATGCTTTTATTCGGTTAAGGAGGGGCTTTTTGTGCACACTAGGCGGCGAACATGTGTCTCATATTTTCTCTCTCGAATTTGAATGGATGGGAGCGTCTATACTGGGATTCGTTCCTTGTGTCGGGTCACCTTCCGTGGAGTATTGACAAAGCCTACTGATCGAGCAGAGCATGATTCTTCAGAAAATGCGGTGTGTGAAATGAAACCACTACTTCTTCGCCCACCCCACTGCTTGTGTGTGTGTGTGTGTGTCTGCGTGTGTCCGTGTTCGTTTGTGCATGTGTGTTTGTCTGGGTGTGTATGTGTACGTTTGTGCATGTGTGTCTGTGCGTGTGTGTGTGTGTCTGCGCGTGTGCGTATTGTGTGTGTTTGTCTGTGCACCTGCGTGTGTGTGTGTGTGTGTGTGTGTGTGTGTGTGTGTGTGTGTGTGCGCGCGTGTGTGCAGGTCGTTTGGGGTGGTGCTGTGGGAGATCACCACGCTGGCAGAGCAGCCCTACCAGGGCCTCTCCAACGAGCAAGTGCTGAAGTTCGTTATGGACGGGGGCTACCTGGACCGGCCGGACAACTGCCCCGAGAGGATGTGAGTAGAAACACACACCCCGGGGGGGGTAGAAGGACCTCGGGACGCACCCGGCGCTGAACTACTCCCTTTCATCCTCCTCCTCCTCCTCCTCCTCCTCCTTCTCTCTCGGGACCGAGCCCTGTTGCTATGGAGACACACTGACCAGGCCAGACCTGGTCAGTGTGTGTCGTTGCAATGATTCTGTGTGGCGACGCGTGCAGGAAGACGCTCATTTCCCCCCTCTTAGATATCACTCGCCACAAGCACCGACAAAGTCTGTCTTACAGATGTTCCGTTACAATTTCTTCCTTCCTGACACCGATTCAGATTCCTGAACTTGAGTATCGGCCGATACCGAGTATATACCGATAAAGCGTCTAGCCTTGGAACTGCTTATAGCACTTATTAAAGCCTTATGATGACGGCAATGTGTAGTCCGTTGACTGTAGCGTAATACATTTGTATTCTGCCGCGTTTACCGTTCCGATTTTCCACCTCTGACCATTTACGAGCGCGGCATAACGCCGCACGTGTTTGTGATGTTCTCTGCCTGTGAAGTAAATGATCTAGTCACGTGATGGTATCGAATCGGCACATAGACTCACATCACTCACCGATACCCGAAGTCTAGGCGGCGAATTTTCCGACACCGGTATCGGCATCGAAACAACTCTAGTCGGCCTCCACGAACCCTCCTCTCCTCCCCTCCCCCCCCCCCCCCCCCCCCCAACTCCCTGCAGGCACAACCTGATGCAGATGTGCTGGCAGTACAACCCCAAGATGCGGCCCGTGTTCCAGGAGATCATCGAGATGCTGCGCGAGGACCTGCACCCGTCCTTCCAAGAGCTCTCCTTCTTCTACAGCGAGGAGAACAAGCACCCCGAGGCCGAGGACTTTGACCTGGACCTGGACAACATGGAGAGCATTCCCTTGGACCCTTCCTCCTACTCCCAGCGCGGGGGGGAGGAGAGCCTGGGCCGGGAGGGCGGCCCCTCAGGGACCCCGCGGGGCCCTTACGATGAACACGTGCCCTACACGCACATGAACGGCGGCAAGAAGAACGGTCGGATCCTGTCGTTGCCCCGCTCCAGCCCGTCCTAACGGTCACCGCTTTCTCCCCCACCCCCCACCCCCCTGACCCCCAGCGTGTTATTCCTCTCTGAACTAGATCCAAACTGCCTCCTTCATCTCCACCTCCACCACCACCACCACCACCACCACCCACGCTCCTCCATACCTCCATTCCCTTCCGGTCCGTTGCCTTCATCCTCTCCGTTTCCCCTCCTCGTGGAAGCCCCCTTCACTCCCACGATCAGAACCAGGACAACCCAAACCCCAAACCCTTCTCAGGACTCCCCCCCTCTCCCCCCCCCCTCCCCCCCCCCCCCCGCTGCTCTACCCCTCCCCCGCCCCACGCCGCCAACCTCAGGCCGGCAAGGGGGGGTGACACGGTGTCAATGCAACACTGTTTTCATATTTAACGCCTTGGTTCATCTTGGGAGGGGGTCAGTCACGTGGAGGACCTCCCTCACCATATCGCCTCGTCTGGCGACGCCCTAGTCGGGCTGTTGCCAGACCAAGCCTCAAAGACTCGATATTAGAACAAAATGTCTGTCTGTAGAATATCTTTTGTTCCTCATTTTATTAATTTTTTTCTTTTTCTTTAAAAATTTTTTTTTTTGTTCTGCAGAATTCCAAACAAGTACAGGTTCGTCTGTGTTTTGGTGAATTGTTTTTAATTTATTTGCGTTTTTTTGGTTCTTTTTTCATCTTCTCTCCTCCTTTTCCGTGCTCGGTCTCTCTCTCTCTCTCTCTGTCTCTCTCTCTGTCTCTCTCTCTCTCTCTGTGTGTCTCCACTCTCTCTGTGTGTTTCTCTGTCCCGGCGATATGGCTGAAGGATATTTAAACAGTTCAGGATTGGACAGAAGAGCTCCTCTGACTGACCAATAGCTGCTGCTTTGATACATTTTAGTGGGTTTAGAAATATATAATATATATATAGTATATACGGAATATTGGTATTTATGTATCAATATTTTATATATAATATATGGAATATTGATGTTTTGTATATAGTTCATATTTGTAATACTTTTCATCAGAAGTTTTGCTGATAAGATGTTTTTAGATTATTTTTTTTGTCTGAATCTTTCTCTTTCTGTGGGCTATTATATTATTTTTTGTTATTTTTCTTACACAGCCTTGCCCCAGTACAGAGTACACACTACCCACCCATCTGTGTTCCGTGTCTTAGCTCTCCCGACCAGGATGGCCCTAGATTATTATCCAATCAGTGCATTTTTATGAAAAGAGAAACTGAAACCGTGGTTTCATCCAAGAGCTATTGTAAATTGGGAGGCCACACACACACACACACACACACACTCACACATGGACACACACATATGTTATGAACCAAAAGAAGCTTTAAAAACAGGGGAATGAGGTCTTAGTAGGTCAGAGTGCACAAGGCGTGCGTGGTCCTTTGTATCGGGCCGTCTGTTGGCTCCGGCTCACAGCGGTTCTGGACTGGTTGTTGTTGTCGTTGCTTTTTCGGTGGCATTCAAGTGTGAGTGTGGGAATCACTGTCGGTGTTGCCGGAATGGGCAGGAAATCTGGCCCAATCTGGCAACACTGACCACCGTGTCGGTGAGACGTCTGAATCGCCGCCGATGTCTGGCGTTGTTTGGAGAGGTGCTCCTTGAGGGGGACTGTAGCCTTTCCATGTTTTCTTCCACCTGGTTCTTCTGACAGTGCCCTGAGAGCTCCGTAGAGGACCGTCTTTTCACCGCAGACCGACGCCATTGTGGAACCATTTCACAAAAATGTCCCGCTCTTAACTCCCGTTGCCTTTGTCTTCAACCGCCAGCTCCGGCCTCTCTGCTCCTCTCCTCGCACCCTCCGAAGATTCCCGTTGGCTGTCGGCCCTCCGGGTGGAATTTTGCCATGTTCTCCGGTTGACAGTTGGACACGAAGACGGAAAAACCTCTGATTGCGCTCGAAGGCTGCAGCAGGACGTGGAGGGGGAATGCGGTGTTTCGGGTGCGCGCGCGTGTGTGTGTGTGTGCGATTGCTAATCCTATTATTTTCTTTCCTATCACATGTGGTGTGGCTGGTGGTCAGGGACAGGGTGTTCAGCACCGACCTCGCTCAGGTGGGATATTCCAGCTCTCGGCTAGAGTCGCTGGCTGCCCCTCCGGGTGCCCTGACACACACACACACACACACACACACACACACACACGAGCGCGCGCAAACATCACGGCTTGATTCTTTCCGTGTGTAGTCGTTCCATGCGTTGGTTTCACCCCCGCACCCCCACTCAACCACGTCCAAACCTTCATTCCTCTTAGTCATCCAAATAGTACTGTTCACTCTTCCGCCCCCTCAGAGTGCAAACACAGGACCAGAGTTGGGTTGGGTTTGAACGGACGGGATCAGTCTGCGTTGCCGGGTACGGGGTCTGTGTGAGTACGGCTCCCCTCCCCTCAGCCTACAGCGTTATAACCAGTGCCTTCTCCCGAACCCAGGGCCACAGAGAGCCAGGGAGACATACACCCCACACCGCTCCCATCACACCAACACTTGACACACAGGCCTCCGTGCTCAGCGGGAGAGGGGGGGGGGGGGGGGGGGGAGTCCGGGATTATTATTACTCAGCAGACGGGGAGATAATGGAGGAGGAGAAGGGGGTGGCAGCTGGTGAAAGACTGTTCATTGTGTGAGTGTAGCTTCACTATGAAAGACCTTTTTATCAGGGTAGCGGCAGTCAGCGATTTGTCAGCGTTGCGGTAAAGACTGCTGTGTCGCCCCGCTGCTGTAGTGACAACACTGTGGACGGGGGGACACACACTCAGACGCTCTTATTGTGAAGGTTTACACCACGGTTTCTCGTGCTATTCACTCTGAAGAGCTGTCCCCTTTTCAGGTTTCCTCTTCTGCTACGAGTCAGTGGGAGCCCTGTGTAGAGGGGGGGGGGGCGGCCTTGGGATGTCTCACGAGGTCTCCCCCAAAAGTAAAATGGTTGACCGCTCAGCTTGACCTTTGACCTTTCTTTGTGACGTTGTGACCGTGTACGCGCGCGCATATGCAATTTTTAATTCAGAGGGTGCCCACGTTTCTTTTTCGTCGTTGCAAATGCTAGATATCTTTATTTATTTCATAGCGAAGAGTAGTACATGAGAAGTATGAATTTCAAGCCAACAATCAAACCGGTGTAGATATTGAGTCATTCTAAATTCTAGTTTGGTTAGTGTATAAAAGGAGGATAGTGTTCGATTGAAATGTGCTGGTTAGTGAGTAGAATTCAGAGACGTAGTAGTGGTAGAAGTAGTGGTATTGTTTTTGTGTTATGGCCAGAGTCTACCTCAGAGCGTTAAGGAGGAATCGGTGCAGAGAGCATAAATAATCCCCCTTAAGAAATATATTTTATTTTTGAACCTGATCGATTCAACATTAAAATACAACACCAAATCTCCCTGATCCTCCCCTTCCTCCATTCAACACCCACGGCCAAACTCCCTTCCCCTGATTCTTCTTACTCTTCATCAAGAGCTTACCTAGTCCTGGCAGAGAAGTGGATACTACAACGGTGTATGTGTGCTTGTGTATGTGTGTGTACGTGTGTGTACACGCCTGCTCGCGCGTGTGCTCGCGTGCAACACCGTGAATCTTGGACCCTCTTCTTCCTCCTCAATATCGACATCCTCGTGGTCCAAAGAGCTTTTCGGAAGAAGAAAACGATGCGGTTTCGAGCACAACCCTCCGTGAGCCGGAGGTCTGTCCCCCTGCGTAGATTAAGAGCTTATTCGATGCCGTTGCTCAGACGGGAGTGCAGTGATGTGACAGGTGACCTGTCCTCTCAGAGCAGCACATCTTCCAAACAGCTTCTTCCCCTGCCCTGGGGCGCCGGAGACGCTATGAAACGTTGAGCTTGGCTGCCGCCCCGTTTCTGTTTTTGTGTGTGTGACGTATCGGCCCATGGAGCTGATTCCTGCCCACACGCGTCTTCTTGATTGTACGTATCGAGCTGTTGTTGTTGTTGTTGTCGCTTCTTTCGGGAGACAGCGGTGGCGGCGGAGGTTGGAGTTGACGTCCGTCGGGATTAGGAATGAAAACCAAATTCTGTGTTCTTGTGATGCATAGCTGGGGTTAGCTGTGTCTAGTCGCGGGAGGGAGGATGCACGGCTCGTCCAGAGACGCTGTTGAGCTCGCTGTTGGTGCGCCGCCATCGAGACACAAACGTCTTCCCGGTCTCGTGGCTCCAACAGAGCTCTCGGCTGATGTCCTGGCAAGGAACGTCTCTCTCTCTCTCTCTCTCTCAAACTCTCTCTCCCTCTCTGTCGTTGGCTCTGCCCCTCAGTTGCGGTTCCTTAGGCCTTCTTCTGTGTTTCTTTGTTTATGGTTGTTTGTCCACATTTTTCTACTGTGAATATCAAGAGATGAGCTTATATATTTTGAATGTTTTTCTTGTTATTCTTGGGCTAAGCAGTACATGGACATCTCTTTAAGGGCCAGTCAAATGTTTAAAGTAGGACCTCTCCCACCACACACGCACACGCACATAAAAACACACACACACCTTCACCCCCACTCACCTTGGCAGGGGACTCGGGACAATCCTGCGTGCCATAAGAAGTTAGGAACAGACGTGAACTCTAGATTGTAACCTTGGTCTCAGGGAAGGCAGCCTGATGCTTTGCGGTTGGAGGAAGAAGTGCTACCTACCTTTCCATCCACACAGACTGAAGCCCTCGCTCTCAGCACCTAAACAGACACAAACAAAGATGTGAGAACCAAGAAAGCCAACACACTTTATCTATTCTTCCCCATCGCAAAATAATTCAAAGAATCAGCAGTACTTCCTGGGATCCTTCGGGTTTGATGTGGTTTGGGCTGCCCTCTAGTGGCTGGGTGGGAGTCTCGCAGGACAGGAGTAGCAACGCAAACGGGGGCCTCTTACCCATAGTGCCTTGCTCAGACTGACCACCGTCCCGGGCGGTCCCCATGTAGTCCGCGAAACCGTCACTCACTGGCACGTCTCTGCTACACACTGAAGATAATCACCCTTCGTCCACAAACACAGATTAAGATACATGCACACGCTGGTGTACCGCTGGTCTGTGGTCCTTGGATGGGCCCCTTCTGTCGTCGTAGATAGAAGTAGACAATCAGGCGTCTTGGCTGGGTTATACTGTTAATTGGGATATATTCATATGATTTGTATGGTTTAGCTCACTGTCTCTGCTCTGCTTGTGCCGAGTGGCTTTGTGCATGAAAAACTAAACCAATTTGGAGCTCATTTTTTTCGATCTATTTTTTGACAGCGACGCCCCAAAGCACATGTGAAAATGTATGATTACTTACAACTAAGGGAGTGCATGGACGCTTCGGACACGCAGTTCCATTTGAAACGCGTTTCTTTGTCCATTCTTTGTTTTTGTTTATTTAAAAGAAAGAAAAAGCCAATCTCCTGATTGATAAGCTCGAACTGTAAATAGAAGCAGCAGATCTATTTTCCCCGTTGAATAATGAAAGCACTTGGTTTAGGGAAATTTAGGCTCGTTTTGTTGAACTCTGCCCCCAGTAGACAGAGGACGCTACGTCATGCAGTGCAGGGTGAGAACAAAGCGTTGTACGTATCTATATGTTTTTAAAGAAAAAGTATTACATTTTAGAGATGTTGGTTTCTTTTTTCTTTTCTTTTTTTGCCAAAATAGGGTGGGCAAATTCAATTACTTTTTCTGACCGTAAACTTTTACTACTCTTGTACATTACGAATTTAACATTGTTATCAATGTGTATATAACTTTTTTCTAAATAAAATTTAAAAATACTTTTTTTCTACTCACCCCCCCCCCCCCCCCCCCTTCTACCGAACTCTGTATTTCTGACTGTCAAAGGATTTATTTTCTCCAGATTTCTTTTTTTTTTTCTCTCATAATTTATTTTGGTTTTCGTTTTTTGTTTTCTATGTGAACAACTGGACAAGACCACTGCACGTTTCTTAAGAGAGAATACGGTGAGGAGAGTTCTGAAAAAGCTAATGAGATGAATTGGCTTGGACCGTATGTATCCCTGTCTAAACCCAGCGGTGGGCTGATTGAACAGTGCTGCCCAATCCCTTTTGTGATGGCGCGAATGAAGATGTATAAAAAAAACTTTCCGCTACTTTTGTACCGTGTAACTAATGATGTCCATCTGTCGATTCTATGTATGTATTTTTATTTTTTTTGCTGTTGGATTGTTGACGAATGAAACACACACACACACACACACACACACACAACACACAACTCGCACACACAGACACGCACACACCACTGTTTAAAAAGATATCAATCCAAATATTGAACATACCCATATGGTTAAAGACGCAGAGATGTCTGAATGTGTTGTTGATTTTGGATATAGAAATTATTGTGTGTCAATCAAATTCTAAAAGCAAATGGCGTTTACTGACATGTACCAGTATTGACAAGTCAACTTAGGGGTCGTAGAGAAAGTGTGATTTAGGGGGAGGGGATGGGTGGACTCCTTTGGCTCAAGAAGACGGCATCACCATGGTGATGTTGGACTTCTTCTAGATGTGGCCCGCCATGGTTTCATGGAGAGCCATTTGGATAGTGAAGGAACCGAATCAAAATGGTTCCTCTAGCAACACCCTTTCTCTAGTCCAGTGGTCTACTCCAGTTTGCCTAGCAACCTGTTTTAGTGTCCGTCCCTTCGCATGTATGCTGTTGGTTTATTTTGTTTTTGGTTCAGATCTTTCATATCAGTGGAGTTGTGTCTGTGCAATGTGTACTTTTGTTGAGCTCTATACAATGGCTTGCTTCTGTGTTACCTGCTCACTGCATCTCTCTCTCTCTCTCTCTCTCTCCCTCTCCCTCTCTCCCTCTCTCTCTCCCTCTCTCCCTCCCTCTCTCCCTCTCTCTCTCTCTCTCCCTCTCTCCCCACAGAATGCTGCGTGTAGTCTTTTTTTCTTTTCGGCAGTATACCTCTTTTTAGTAAGCGTAATGACATTTAATGTTATTGAGTATTCTGATGTATTGAGTGGGATATGTTTTACATGTGTACTGTTCTAGGAACCCCAACAGGCCTGTGTATGTATGTGCAGTTTGTCCAAAGGCCCCGGCTTCCCTGACCCCAGACCCAGCCCCACATCCATCACACTGGATCCAAATGTGCCATTATCTTTATGCATTGCAAATCTCGCCATTCACACACACCCACACACACACACACATCAAACAGACGGACATGTCTAAATATACACACACACACTTTTGTTACATCAACCACAACACATTAACAGAAATACGTATTGTACAGGATCAAACATGTGCCATGACTAAATAAAACGCTTGACAATTTATTTTTTCTATGTTTTCAAAAGGAGAGCCAAGCGGTGTGACATGTATAGAAAAACGTTGGAATGGTATGAAAATAAAAAATCTTGCTGTGTGTAAATTATTCAACAATTAACTGTTTATATTAAAATTATGAATAAAATTATTGCAGAATATTCGTCTTTGTAAGAAATCTGTCATTGTTTATTCGTGTCAAAGAACAAAACACCAATTCGGTTTGGATGGAAGGCATTTATTCAATGACTAAACATGAATTAAAGCAGTAAAAACGTTGCCTGGAGAGAACAGATAGGAAACACGAATTATCTCCTTCAATGGGCAAACACACTGCATTGTTCTGTATGACAGATTTGTCTGAGGCGTGTGTATCATAGTGGTGTGTTTCTTATAAATGACTCAGTGAGAGCTCCACTCTTGCAACAGCGGAGTTAGTGGCTTGCCAAACGACTTCCTCATCTGTGTTAACGACTTCACCCATCACCCGTGGATTATGTCAGACGGGGGGAGGGGCACAAATACATCAACACAGAAACGTAGGAATGAGTTTAACATTGGGGGGGACACATATCGGAAACCTGACAGATCCGGTATCATTTTTAGGTGGGACAAATGCGCCTGTCTCCGATATTGGAGGGGACACGTCCCCTCCGTCCCCCCCGGTTCCTACGCCCTTGCATCAACAAAAAGATTGTTCTTTAACGTGTGCTGTGTTGTCACTTCTCTCTCGACATCAAGATGTCTGTGCTTTGGTCTTCTGCATGCCCACAGTTATTTTGTGACCTTGATCATAAGTGTTGGCACTTTTGTTCCATACAGTCCATGCATGTAGTGTGTGCTTTAATGTCCGGCCTTCTACATATTGTCCTCCATCTACAACTGTACTTCACTACTTGTTATGAGTAGACTCTCACGCACATATAGCATATAGCATTCCTTGTTATAATGGAAGGTTACACACACACACACACACGCACACACACACGCACACACACACACACACACACACACACACACACACACACAAACAGAGTTAATCACATTTAAACACATTCTAAACAAGCCTCACTTGCGAATCACCATAACTGAAAATAAAACGGCCTCCATACAAAAGGGCTCCCCTCCTGATTTTATCTGCGCGCACACACAGACTTCTCGATGTCCGTCGTAACAGTTGTCGTCAATTTACCGAAGAAACTTTGGGACTTTTTATTACATGGATGTCGTGTGAAGTGCTTGGCACGAGCTTTTTTCGTGGAAAAGGTCCCAGCTCTACACCACAACACCGCCCGGCCTGCCGGCGGGTCCCATGAGCAGACACGGGTGGCTCTCTCGTCCGACGCGCTGAGCTGTGAGAAGGAACGCATGACAATCAACGGGTAACTTGTTGTCAGAGGCACTGAAAAACAAATGAGGAAGCTTTGTGCACGTCATCTGAGAGGCTAAACTGAGTATGAGAGAGCGAGGGAGAAACACAGAGAGAGAGCACGCCCAACACACACACACACACACACACACACGCACACGCACAGACTTGTGTTATATACTCGTGCTCATCAGTGTGAGGTGACATTGTGTGGGAACTGTATTGTGGGATTTATGCTGGCGTATTCTGATCCGAAAGTTGAGGTAAGTAGCCCACAGTGTTTTCTATTGAATTTAGAGACATCATGCTTTAATTCTCTGTTCATAGTGGGATTTCTTAAATAAATCTATAAATCTAAACTGGACAGTTAACACTTCTACTGTTAACACGTGGTGTTAATGCATTAAGAATGAAATGGCCAAATGGTAAAATTGAAGGTGCACAACCTAAATGTAAAATTTGTTAAAATGTGAATTTAAATAATGTGTTTTGTATGGACTGGCATTTCCGCTGTTCAAATAGCTTCTTGTGTGTGTGGGTCCCCTTGAGGAGCTGTCATTGTGAGAGACAACTGTGCAAAGGAACAGGAACTATGGTGGCCAAGTCTGACAATCTCACTTCTTATTGTTAGACCTTTTGACTGGTTTATCTTCATTATTTTCATCCATTAAAGCAATTTCCCTTTTCTCTATGTGTTAACTATTTATTGACAGATTTGAATTGCTTAAACCTAATGGTTATCCTTTAAGTTCTTCAAATTCATACTTAGATGTGAACCTCTAATACGGAGGAAAAAGTGTAGGAGACTCTCTCTCTATCTCTCTCTCTCTCTCTCTCTCTCTCTCTCTCTCTCTCTCTCTCCCGCTAAACTCACTCTCCCGCTAAACTCGAGTAACAGTTTATAAGTCCATCTAAAAAACATTTATATTGCTTTGGTCTAACTCGTGTGTCCTGAACCACAGCTAATATACTAATACAATAAAACAACACAGAACTTCCTACCAAAAGTATCTTATTACCGCACTGGTGGAGTCGTGCTCACATCCACCTGCCTTCATTTCGTGCATTGATGCGTGCAGCACATGCTACGTCTCTGACCAGGGGTTTCCTCTGTCACCTTGACTCCTGCTCTCTTCTGACCTGCTGACCGTGACCCCTGCCCTCCTCTGACCTGCTGGTTCCCACAACATTGGGGACTTCCATCTCTCTCCTCGCAAATTGGTTCTCTCTCTCTCTCTCTCTCTCTCTCTCTCTCTCTCTCTCTCTCTCTCTCTCTCCCTCCTCCCCTTCCCCCTCTGGGTTCTGCGTTCTGCTCTCCATGCGGCTGCTTCGGCTCCACTGCGTGTGTGTTAGTTCCGTGAGTGAGTGATTGTATGTGTGAGTGTGTGTGTGTGTGTGTGTGTGTGTGTGTGTGTGTGTGTGTGTGTGTGTGTGTGTGTGCGTGCGTGCGAGCGAGGGGGAGAGCGCTGCAGCTCCTGCTAGCCTCACACCCCTCCACGCTGCCGCCATGGCGGGCTCGCCTCTCAACCACTCCTGGCCTTCCTTCTCTAAGAACTGGATGAAAAGATGGCACTTCAAGAGAGGTACGCCGGCGCTTTGTATCTATATGTCCTCTCTTCTTCCTCTCCCTCCCTCTGCCTCTGTCTCTCGGCTTGTTTGACGGCGATGGCCGCTTCCCTAGTCCGCTCAGAGCGGTGTCCTCGTGGAGGTCAGAGAGAGCCATATAGAATCAGGAGGAAGGTGAATCAAAGAGTGGGGTCTTTGAACCCTGTTTCTGTACAATTGTCTTTCAAAAGAGCGGGGGTTCAGAAAGAGAGAGATTTTTTCTGAGTAGAGGGTCATCTTTGATATTTTTCTTAGTGGATCAAAGCGTAATCGTAGCTGCTTCAACTTTTGTTCTCTGCGATTTGACCCAAAATTCACTGTGTGTAAAACATGTGAATGAGTTTTGTGTGTGAGGAAATCTATCTGCTATGATCACATGTTTTAAGGGAAAATTATACTTTGGGGGTCACGAGAAACTCTTTCAAGTGTTATATTGCAGAGGAAATCTGTGAGGTTTGTTTAATTTACTAAAAAGAAATGTGACGTTTAGAATATATATATATATATATATAAAATGTATTTATAGTTCATCATTTTGATTCCTCGTTCCAAATACTGTGACGCCATTACCGGCAGTAAACATCCATTGAAACAGATGCGTTGGAGTTGTATAGGAAGCATCTATTCTGAATGTTACAGGATGTGCTCTGTCTTTTGGTTTGCTGCTGCTACATGGCTGATCAAAGTGGAGCAGAGAGCGTTGTTTTGATGTGTGGTCTACATCTCCAACCTGCCAAGAAGTCACCTGCCCACACAAACGTGCACCCGCACGCACACAAACACACACACACACACACACACACACACACACACGCACACACACACACACACACACAAATATGAACTCACACACCTATATGAATAATCAAGCAGAAATGTAAACAACCAGAACTCGCTACTTAAATATGTAGACTATGAAATAGCCAGACACTTATCTCAAGGTTCTGCTAGTTCAACTGGTAAATCTAATGTTACTGGTAATCTGCCTGACTATTGACAATGCTGTATGGCTTGGCTACATGCCAAATGATAAAAGCCTTTTCTACAAACAGCGTTTGGACAAACAAGGCATGTTTGATCAAACGTTATCCAAAAGAAAGCTTTAAACTTTACTCTGGTTTGAACAAAACCAAACAACGTAGAAATCCCTGAAGTATTCAAGTATTTCATTGAAGTCCATGTGTCTGTATTGGAATGTAGCCTGAGTCTGAATGAATTGAGTGAAAGGATGGATGGGGTTGGTCGGGCCGTGAAGAACAAGTGTAAAGCGTGGACAGGAGCTCAGACTGCTCTAACATAGCCCTGCCTTACTTCAGGTGTTTCATAAACTACAGACGGATAAATGGACACGTATACATTAAGGTAAATGTGAAATGTTCAAATGCCGTGCAGTGACTCGGAGGCTATGAGGTTAAGATCGGTGTGACCCTCAATGAGAATTAAAAAAAACAAAACAGAAAAAAGGCCATATCATTAGTTTCAGTCAGACCCTCTTCCACGTGTTAGCAGAACAAAAAGCATGCATGTTCTCATGTTCAAAGAGACGGTTGCTATATCTATACTGAATACCGAATACCAAAATATACATAATACATTTTATTGGGGAATAATTGGAACAATATTACCCGATAGGCTGATCATCTATGAAATAACCCATTTGTCAGGCCAGCTGAACTACAGCATTTATTAACCAAATGTTTTATAACCATGCTCTCCTGATCCAACTAGGGAACGTCCTCTGAACAGATCCCCCTGTGTACCCTCGGCTGGTGGGGTCTGCTCCAGCAGTCACACCAGCAGAGCAGCTACTGTTCAGGACAGTGTACCCATGTTAGCCACTAAATTACTATAGGGTACAACAACTACAACGAATGCTATGACAGAGCCCTACCTTTTAAGCTGCGTTGGATATAAATATGTCACGACGCGCAGACAGGCACACACAACACACTTAATCCAAGGCACAAAAACTAAAAAAAGGAATAGACTGGAACAAACACCCTCTATGCACACAAACACACACACACACGATTAGGTAATCTACCAACTTTCTCTCTCTCTCTCTCTCTCTCTCTCTCTCTCTCCCTCTGTCTCTCTCTCTCTCTCTCTCACGCACTCTCCCTTGCCGTCTCCCTCTTCCCTCCCCCCCTCCCCAGTCTCTCTCTCTCTCTCTCTCTCTCTCTCACGCACTCTCCCTTGCCGTCTCCCTCTTCCCTCCCCCCCTCCCCAGTCTCTCTCTCTCTCTCTCTCTCTCTCTCTCTCTCTCTCTCTCTCTCTCTCTCTCTCTCTGTCTCGCTCGCTCTTCCCTCCACACAGACACACGACGCAAACATGCAAACACTTATGTTTCATCTCATCCCCTCTGAAATCCATCAGGCGATATGCGAGGACGGCCATAAAAGGCTCGGGGGGGACCAGCATCCAGTCGGCCTAGCAATAGTCAGCGTAGCAGGAGGGGAGTCTGTCTGTGGTCCTACCGTCTGTCTGGACATGCACTTCAACACCAGGAGTGGGGATTTGGATGCAAACAGCAGGCCTTGGGCTTCAGTGGGGGGGCTGGGAGAGGTACGGGGGGACGCTCTGGCCTATTAAGTGATTTAGTAATATAGAAAATAGATTGCGCTGGGGTTCTGTGTTTACGCGAGTGGATACTCTGGCCGGCTGAGTGCACGCTGGGTGGGGGAGTGTTGGTGGTGCGCTGACGGGGGGGGGGGGGGTGTCCTAACGGGAATTTGTGGTTATTATTATTGCTCTGAGTGTGGCCTCCATAGTGGATGACCGGGGACATGGCGGGGGGGTTGAGGGTTTTTTTGGGGGGGGGGGGGGGAGTCCCATGGATCTGTTTTGGATCAAACCGAGCATCCACCCCCCAGCCACTGCCACCAGCACCTCTTTACTGGAATAGGGTTATGTAATTAAGCCTGATGCTATCCTGGCTTGTCTGGATCCACTCCCATTCATTGTGGGTTTTATTATATCAGTATTGTGTGGGGCCGTTAACCATGGAGCATTAAGGAAAGGTATTATAGATCGTTCTGACTATTTTTTCTCTACAAAATGACCTGAGCACAAGGCGGTCTTTTTCTTTTTTATAGCACACATGATGAAGCTATTTAGAAACCAGCAGGGATTCATGAGTCCTTATACGACATGTGCGTGTCTGTATGCGTTTTCTCTCAAAGTTTGCGTTCAGTAGAATGAAGAGAAGGGGCGACTACCATCCCACAGAATGGATAACACCTGATTAGCTTAGCCACACCAGGCCTACATTCCTTCGTATCATGTGTGTGTTCAGCAGTGCAGTTACAAATTCAAATTCAGAATTGAAGAGGATCGGATTGACAGATGTACTTCATCTGCATATACTTGACTTTGCACCCTGCTTCACTTCGCAACAACAACAGCCGGCTCAATAGACCTTGTATACAATGGATTTGCAATTTGCCATTCTCTATTGGCAACAGGTGGCCATGCTGAACTCGTGCCTTACCTTTTTAATGTAATTATTCCGCTGTACAGGAATCAGTCTCATTGAGGTCTTGCATATTGCATTCTGAATAGCATCTTCACTTTCGGTATTGAATGTCTGGATTTTGTAATTTAAAAAAAAATTAATCTTTCGCTATACTTCTGCAAAATACCACTTTATCCTTTCCGTATGCTTTGTGTTTACCATGGCTTGTTCAGCACTTCAGGGGTTGTTGAAAGCATGATGGAATTAGCTGTCTCTCCCCATTCTGGGCATACAGACTAAACACTCAAAAGCTGTTGTCCTGGTGGACTGCGGTTTGTGGCATCATGTCAATCGAGGAATCACACGAGTGGGACCTGAGGTTTTATACTACTGTGGAACAAATATCGCAAAATGGCTCGCGTGCGGATGTAGTGGATCTGTGCCCATCTCTCACCTGAGGAGAGAGATGGGCACAGATCCACTACATCCGCACGCGACATACAGAGGGGGACGCACAGAGAGGGATGGAATCACCCTCATTTCCCTGTGTTGTTTTCCAGGTTCAGAGTGCAAGCCAGGCAGCGATCCCTGCGGTGCGGTCGGCGGCCTTCTGGTTGCCCAGCCTTCGAGCCCCGGCGATGCTGGAACGGGGTCCGCCTTTTCCCTGTCCCCGGCGTCCATCGCAGAGGTCGCCTTCTTCCCACGCCCAAACTCTGAGGACCAGGTGAGGCCGGTGCCGCTCTCTTCTCTAACACCGATCCTGGAACGATGTGTTTTCCGAGGCAAAGGGGGGAGGG
>NC_136940.1:22894869-22917485 GCF_949987615.1 Pollachius pollachius
CCGTCTGTATCATCTTTATACACCAGAGCATATGACGTGTTTTTAAATCAACCAAATGGACATAATGATGTCGATAGGTGTACCAAAAAGCAGAGGACTCAGGAGACAGTAGGGCTGAGCGTTTCTCTTGGTTTATTCTCTTTCACGAATTACTGGATTAACGAAAGATTTGTCCTAGTTTGATACAAAGAAACATTCACTTTAGTCGTACATTATATGGAAAATAAGACTGAAGAAACCCGTAAGAACTTTGCACGCCACCGACACGTGAACGAAGGAACATTATTTAAAGCACAGGTGCCGGATCAAACACAGGTGAAGAAAACACAAAACAAGGCTAAGGAGATTAGGAGGACATCTACTGGACACACTAAGGAATTGCTTCTGGAACCTTGTCCCAAATAAATCAACCTTTTTTATTCTATGAACATTTTGTAATCCAGATATTTCCATTTTTCGAACGAGTAACCTGGCCATTGGCCCAGGTGTTCCAAAAGGGAAGGATTATAATGTCAACATCAAGAAACTTTCATGTTATAATCTGTAATCTGTTGCCTTTTGGGGAATAATTGACTAATGTAGAGCATGTTTTGGTTGTTTTGTCAGAAATGAGGAAGAAGATGGACCGACTGAGAAGGTGGAAAAGGGCACCAAGGTTAAGAGAACTCTCAGTTCTCTGAGGAACAGGGTGGCTGGATCCTTCACCAAAGACAAGGTTAATATAAACCACCCTATGCTATAAGCCCTTCGCTCTGACTCTGCTGTTTTATTCTACAATATGCTATGCTTACATACACATTTAAATTAAGGGTATTTAATAGACGCTTTAATCCAAAGCGATTTACAATAAGTACATTTGTCAGAAAAAAGAAAAACAATATATCGCTGTATATCGCTATATTTTTAAGGGCCAGGACGAACAACATACAATAAGTGCGTACATTAATTACCAGGACGTACAACATACAATAAGTGCGTAAGAGGGTTGTGGGGGGGCTATGGGGGATATACTTGCATAAATCACACACTCTACTTCTATATGTTTTCGAGAAATGTATTTGCCATAGGATGTATGGTCCCCAATGTTATGTTTGATCATGTCCTCGTCCATGTCTTCCAATGCAAATACCAACCCTTTTCATTTCCTCCCAGGGTAAGAACAGAGAAAACAAGGAGCACCAGAAGGAGAGGGTCAAGGAGAAGGAGAAAGTGTGTCGCAGCAGAAGCAGTGACAGCCCCGGGCATTACCTGGTGCCCGGCTCTTTCTCAAGCTATGCCACCTGCTCACTGTGCAGCAAAAGCCTGCAGCAGAAGCATGGCCTCCAGTGCATGAGTGAGTCTGCGGTTCACTGCATCATTTATCCCCGCTACGCATGTTCTGTAACACACCTGCTGCTTCCAATGTACTGCTCACCGCCCCCCCCCCCCCAGCACCCCCACACACACACACACACACACACACACACACACACACACACACACACACACACACACACACACACACACACACACACACACACACACACACACACACACACACACACACACACACACAGATTATGTCTTGCACCTTTCCAAACTTTTACCACACTTTTACTTCCTCTTGTGCTAGTTTCTGTAAAAGATAAGCCTTTCATGAGATACACATATGCAGAAAACGATCGGCCCGCAGGCATGCCCACACACCCATGCAAAAAGTTGTATTTCCACCTTTTTCCTACCCTGTCTGGCACCGTGCACATGTAAGATTGAACCCAGGTCTACTTGTCCGATAAGGTGATGACACACTGGGTGTAACAATATTCACACCTCATCAACTCACTTTGGGTTTCGTCTGCCGTCTATCCTCCCCCATTTCCTTGCTGCATTTAATATTTATAGACACTGGACCTACACTGAGCAGTGGTGCGGTAATATTGACTGTATGCAGGCTATTCCGTATGGTTATAGTAGCATACCTTGTCATTGCTACTACCACACTTGTACCATCATCTGATCGCAGTTTAAACAAAAACACTGATGAGCAAAACTTATCATGGGTTCTCACAGAAGACAGGTTTTTATTGAATATAATTACATGGTATGGCAGGCCGAAGCGAAAACACATGGCCATACATCCACCATGAGGACGACTGTGGAGCATCTTTCAACAGCTGTTGGCTCCTCCGCTCATATGAATTGAATCCATACGCCAGTGAGTCTCTCCCAATGGGCTACGTGATGAGACACAGAGCGCTCGGCTATGCACCCGTGATGGATGGTGTCTCCTGTTGGAACATTCCCTTTTCAACCCCTTAAGGAAGTCCCTAACTTAAAACGGAAGTTAGAGACCAAAGAACTAGTTCACAGAACTAGTAAACAGAACTAGGATTTTCATCATTTTATGATACGCCTATAACATTGTGACCTCTGTGATACATAGCAGTCAGCTGTGGAGTAATGTATATACACATATACAGAATAAATAGACATTAGTTGCATCTATGCAACATGTAGCTTATTACGTTTAAAAGTCAAATGTCTCTTGAATTACTACATATTACATAGTATGTCAAAGGAGTGTAGTAATGCATGACTGTTGGTGGTTATTGTGCTTGTTAAACGACGTTGTTCTGGCACATATCAGGAGGCGCAGGGCACCAGACATTCAGACTTTTTAGTTAACATTGACCATACAAGACAGGATGAATCATTAATGTCTCTCTCTCCCTCTCTCTCACACACACACACACACACACACAAACGCAGACGCTCTAACACGCACGCACGGACGCGCATATACAACGCAAAACAACCAATTGTAATTGTTTGTGTGCGCTTTTCAGAGCTTTGTCCGCTCGTTAACATCCATCTAAACAATCTAGTCAGATAACAAACATCCAACTCTTGTTGCAGCGTCTCCTGGCGTAGACGCGTGAGAAAATCAGTGAGTATCTCTTTAATTTGAAGCCCTGGGGGGAATCAGCCTAGAATCAGCCCGTGGAATGCGTCGTTTGTATGCCAGAGATTGTTCCCACTGGAGAGTAGGAGACCAAACTGGACAAAAAGAAGAGTGTGGAACCCTTATTTGCATTCATCCCAGTGAGGGCACTGATTCAGCAGGTGTATGGAATACACGACATCTTCCGTGAACCGCCACTCAAGAAGGGGAATAGTTAGTTTTACTCTCTGAACGGTAAGCGGTCGCTCCTGTGGAGCCAAGCGGGATCAGGTGGATAAACTCCCGTTGTTTCTTTCAATGGACTTCCCACACATCCTGGCCGCCAGCTAGCCCGCTAATGTTAGCCTGTCGTTTACTGTGTGTATCTTAACTGTTGCTTGTGGGTCCCCCGGCTGCCAATGTGTGTGAATGAATATCAAAGTGGAGGATCGAGCGTGTGAGTGGGCTGCTGCGTTGTAGATGGCTTGTGACTCGGCATGCTAGCCGGGATGCTAGTGGACGGAGAGCGACTCCGCGTCCCCCAGTTAGCTGGCTAACGAGCTGTGTGTTGTTGAGCGTTGTTGTTGTTGAAGTCAACAGCCATTATCCTTGGCCATAATCCATATGACCATGTTACTGTGGTTTCCCGTGGTTATATTAATGTCCTGTCACTTTTATGAGCAGTGTTCTTTTTTTTTTTTTTAAATTGTGACTCAACAGGTGAACAACCAGTTAGCCGCTAGCTAGCTATTGTCACATTTATCCATGGTCCATTTGACGTCGTAGGGGTCACTGCTTAGATGCACATCGCTAAAGTAAATGAATGGTCATCCACCATCACCCTTTAAAAATATTGGAATATGAATGATCTGTTGCTTAAACAGTCTGGACTGTGATTTTCAAGTAGTGCTCCCATCGTAGTTGTTACGTCGGTCAAGGATGCATTCACAGCGAGCTAGCGATTGTGGCTGAGCAAGGTGTTCGTCCCCTTCTGCTTTTAAAAAAGCACAACTTTTCTGACTGGGTCACATCGTACTCTTTATGCTGAAAGCTCTGGTAGCACAAACCGTGTCTCGTTGGTCTCTTGTTTGCTTCTTAATGCATCACTGCATTGCCCTCTGCCAATGCCTGACACTTGCTCGTCCCTATACTTACTTATGGGCTGCGAGTCTACTGCCTTATTCAACAATACTCATCCTTTCTCCAATCAAAGTGACATAAGTGTTCACTGTATCTTTCAGAGACCCTTGCAATGTCGATTACCTATGTTTATTTTTTTGCCTCTAGATGTGTACAAATGTGTAATTTGAAGGAGACTTTATACCTCTTCCACACGTTAAGAGCGATCCTTAAAGGAGATTCCAAACTTTAAAACTCTATCACAGCATGATAAAACGAGACAGTATTAACTACCTTTCTTTTAAAGAAAACATTACTTTCCTTGATATATTATTTTGCCCGTTCGGCACGCTGCTGCCCTTCATTCTAAAGATTCATATTTTTTTCTTTGCCCAAATATTGTTTTTGTATTTATACGTTGGAACAGTCACTGACACAGGAAGTCTTTGGTTAGAACTGCCACAGAAATAAGTCTGTGATGTTCTCTCTACTCTTCTCCACATCCTGTCCTCTTCTGTACCCATAACTGACGTGCCTAACAATTTTTATGACCCTATAATTAAATTAGGGAAACTCTAACTTTGTGTGGCACCTTCTCAAGTTTGGGTTAGAACTGAAAATGGTTCTGCAGCATTTGTTTAGCGACTGTCTGTGGGACTTGATGGCTGGGTGAGGCTTGAAGCTACTGTTTGTTGGCTCCTCTAACGGAGCTGGCATTAGTTTTTTCTCTTATTCCTAGACTGAACAATGCCAGGGTACCTGAGCGCTAGGGTGTAGGCCTATACAACGGGTGCAACCGTACCCTGCTTTTACACCATACAGTGATTTCATAGGTCAAGAAAAGCTCTACCATGCTGTCAAAGTATCTTTTTAACACTTTTTTTGTAACGGCCACTTGTAAGGTAACCTGAGAGCGAGTTCACCAGAATGACATGTCCTTGATGCCTGGATGTCGGGTGGTGTGATTGTAGTAAGTCGGCAGTGGCCTCTCCTTGTAAGATAACATGGGCTTACACATTCTTTCACATGGCTAGGAGACGGGAGTGGCACTGATAGGTTGACTTGGAGATGACCAGTTTAATGCGGTCCTTTTTGTTTCTGGAGTGCTTATCCGTCGCTCCTCTCAACCTGTTATCTGAGCACAGGGATGATCATTGCTGGTCATAGGTCAAACATTAACTCCAGCTTGATGCAAACCTAAGCAAATAGGGAAAGGCAGGCATTCCTATGGTCCAATGGAAGACCGACATGCCTTGTTTCCGTTTGTGCGAGTTCACGGTTGTTAGTCGGTGGCAGTCTCAGTGTGGCTGGTACACCACAAGCCTGCTTCCTGAAATAGGTCGTCCGTCAGTCCTCAGTTGTTGGTGGATAAAGGTTAAGGAGGAGGTCTGGGGGATGGCCTGACGGGAGTGGACTTTCACTGCCGTAGTCTTGGACTCCTCCTGTTTGTGGGCGTAGTGGATCCAGTGTATACTCCATTCAGAGTGGCTTTGAAGTGAACCATTATTTTATTGCATCTTTTTTAGTCTATATAGATTCAGCCTCTTATACCTCATGATTAAGTAAGGAACAGCTGGCTGTGGAGGTGAGTGATTGAAAGAGCTGTTGTCAGTTGGCAATGCACACAGCGTTCTTGTTTTGATTTGTTTGGTCCCATCGAGCAACATTCTGTTCTAAAGCCTGATAAGATCTTCCACAGCGACGTAGGCAGCCATTACTTTTGATCACCAACTGAGTACTTTTGGTGATTTTGATGACATGTTGATGCTATTATAAAAAATGGACTACCGTGAGTTTTCCCTGTAAAAAAATGCTAAGCTCTGAGGTGTTCTTATCTTTTCATTAGTCCCAGCGTCGCTCTTGTCCAGTGAATGCTTATTGGTCTTTGAAGATGCTGGGCGTGGCTGCACCGGCCTGACGGACCTCGTTAGACACTGATGAGCGGTCGAGCCTTTCCTCCTGTGAATGAGCCGGGCTGGTGGCGAGAGTAGAATTTCGCACAGCTGTGGTGTGGAAAAATACTCTGCTTGGATTTGGCCGCTTGACTGCTTCCCGACCGGCTGGCTTACCGGGTGCGTTCGGCGCCTGTGGCGACAAAGCAAAGCACGTCTTCGGCTTGTGTTACCGGCGGTGTCACCAAGTCCAGGGACGGCTGACATCCGACTACTTTTCTGACGACACAAAGGGGGTTCTGTTTCAAAAGGTGCTGCTTCTTTAATCTTTGGAGCCTCAGACAAAGGGCTGTTTTTTATCATCATTTTGGCCCACGGCTGGTGTGTCATGGTTAAAACATGGCCGTTATTTTGTCCTTGCCATCGAGCGATTGTTGGTCTCATGAGAAAGGATGACAGGGTACTATCTTATCAAAGACAACATTCGCTGTTTGCAAACACTTTACCCAGTCTCCTAACTAAACTATCAGGTCAGGACGGTCATCTTTTGTTCGGTATTATCTTGAGACCCATAGAAGGGGAAGTGCAGAGAGGTGACTATAGGGTCACATATTGGGCCATAGGAAGAAGTTTATTTCAGTAGGCAGCACAGAGCAAGGGGATGTTTACACTCCAACTTTTGTTAGCTAACCATGCCACCTGGAGTCACACAATCACCTTGCTGCCTGGTGTAAGCAGGAAATTTAGTGGTTACAAAACACACACACGCACGTGCGCGCACACAGGTGTGGAAAGTCAGAGAGCCGCACTGAATGGTGTAAATAACGGAGACTGCCGCAGCTCTGACATACTACCCTCTACTCTAAGCCCGGCAGTATTGAGTTACCCTCCATGTTCATAGACATCAGGGTTGTTTGTCAAATTCGATGCATTAGGCCAGGTGGTTTTCACCTTCACTGCACTGATCTCTATTGGTCGTATGTGTGTGTCTTGTGACTGTATGTGTGACTCTGTGCGCTGAGAGCCTTCTTTTTAATTTGTGTCCATTACTCAACAGTCCCCGTTGCTCAACAGGCGGTTGACGACAGTTGTTATTGAACATATTGATGACCCAATAGGTTTGGGTATTCAGGTGGTCAGAGCAGAGCTCAATATATCTCGACATAAGCCTATGATGGCTAGCTAGCCAAGCTATGCAGTACGGTGTTTGCTAGCTCCATTAGGCTATTTCATGTGGCGTATCTAAGCCAGTCTACAGCCAGGGAGGAATATGAGAATGAAGCAGAGGGCCTGGTAGTTGCCAAATGCCGGCTTGGCTCCTTGCCTCCACTTGTGAATCTTAATGTCCCTCCATCTAGCAACCCATTCAATGATGTAAGGATGGAAACTAAATGGTATTTGAGATGTACCTCCGGCAGCGTCTTCTGTCAACTCCTTCCATCATGTGATGTTTGCGACTTCCTCATCTTGATCCAATTTCTTGATTTATAAAAAACATGCAATCCACTGGAAGTAAACAATGTTTGTGGCGTCAAAGTTTCGTGTTGGACAAAAGCTGGAAACAGGGGAGAAGGAGCATGCTAAAGATATGTAAAAACATCAACTCATGACAATACTTAAGCACTCAGTTCAGAACAGTGTGAGGGGGGGAACATGACGTTCAGTGGCCCAGGGCTGGTTAAGGTCTATAGTACAGTGGTCCTAACGGAGCTCTGTCCTGTCCTGTCTTTCAGATTGTGCCGTGAACGTCCATAAGAACTGTAGGACTCTGCTGGGGGAGTGCAACAGCCACAAGAATAAGGTAATGACAATATTACCAATTCATATCAAGTGTTGATTGTTTATTTAGAATATTGGGAATGTAGTGTCATTATATTTCAAATTAAATTAAACTTAAGGTAATCGTTTTTTAAACCTGTAAATGGTTAAAGCCATGTTTCATCAGTATTTTGTGTAAGCACAAATCCAAAAAATAATGGACTGTATTAATACATTAACCATAATACCAATATGTCACTACGGTAAGGTCAGAGAGGCCTAAAGGAATGTCATGTATTTATTTTTTTTATTTTTTTTTACAGCGAGATATCAGGACGTTGCCTTCCAACCTTGGTAATAGCAACACACACCCCAACACGTGATATTAAAATGTATGTTTTGAATATTTGTTACTTAATTATTTACCTAATTGCTGACTTCCTACGTCTGTGTTGATGTCTCTGTGTTGCCGTGGCGACGAAATCCGAGCAGTTTGATTAAACACTGAGGGAACGGGGGTAAGGAGAAAGCCCACTGTGTCAAATTAACGGGCTCTGCTTGTCACTCTGGGGACATTATTGAGGATTAGCAAGATGGACAGGGTGTCCCAGCTCACAAGCCGGTTTTGAGGTGTGCACTGTTGGTAATTCCTGCCGGGAAAACTCTTGTAATTAAATGAATCATCTCGATTTTCTGTTCTGGGATCAGTAAAGTATCCTGTAACCATTAGATGTAATAGATTCATATTTGTAGTCAGACTGTCAATGACGATCCATCATTTAATGATGGGCTATTTTTCTTGTTGTAAACTGCATTTGATCTGTGCCCCGGGAGTCCATCTCAGCAGACAGCAGCTTAAGTTAATCTTCTGCTATGGAGCCGGCTGTCCTCCTTGGAACAGCTGGACTCCTCTCCTACACACCTGCTCTGTTTTCACCTGCTGATCCGCTGCTGTGTGGACGAGGGGGAAGTGGCCCACTGTGTCAAATTAACCGGCTCTGTTTGTCACTCTGGGGACAGAGCTGAGGCTTAGCATGATTGACAGGGTCTCCCAAAACGCAAGCTGGTTATTAGTGGTGCGCTGTTGGGGATATTGCAGGGAATACTCATAAAATTAATTTTGCAAATTTCCGTTCTGGGATCCGATAAAGTATTGTCTTATTGTTAGATGTGATAGTTGGATAACATGTATGTTATCAATATCTATCTTTATGAAGAGCAGATCGTTTTTGAGTTTTAAACTGCGTTTTATCGGTGCAACCGGATTCAGACTCCGCAGAGAGCAGCTAAAGTTAATCTTCAGCTATGGAGGTTGTTATTCTCCTTGCAACAGCAGAATCCGCCACACACCTTTTTTATTTTCACCTCCCGATCTGGCCAATCAGGGCTCAGCACGGGGGTCCAGGAGACGACGAAACGAGTGACCCCGGGAGGTTGTTCTAGAAGCAAGCAACACGATGCACAGCATCGTGTTGTTGGGGAGGGGTGAGGTCTCGTTATAAAGCCTGCTGCCTCCCTCCTCCCCTATTTGTTTTCCCGCTGAAACCCCGATCGCTGCTGAGCCCTCGATTCCACCATTCGGACTGTTGCCTGATTGATTGTGCGTTCCTACCTTTCGGCGGTTGTCGTGTTGCCCCTGGACGGATGGAGCTCGCCGCTTTCAAGGGCCCCAACCGGGCTGCCCGATGCCGGGCCAAACTGCCGAAGCATCCCCTTTTGTTCTCCTCCTCCTCCTCCTCCTCCTCCTCCTCCTCCTCTTCCTCTCCGTCCTCGCGGGCTCTTTCCGAGCGCCGGGGGATCCGCGTGCTAATGCACCGCGACCCGCTCACCTGCCACTTCCTGGAGACCCTCCCTCGCCCCTGGCTGAAGAAGTGCTGCCAGCTGGGACAGCAGCCCGACAGGAAGTCCCGCTCCCAACCCTCTGCCGCCGTCGCCGCCGCCTCATCATCCTCCTGTCCGTCCGACTGGCTCTTCTCTCGTCTCTCTCTGTCCTCCCCCCCGTCTCACCCCTCTTCGCTTGCGCCCCCAGTGCCCAGAGGCGTGGACGGGGAGCCGCCCCGGGAGCAGCCGGGCCGAGCGTCGCTGCAGGCGGCGGATGGCCTGTCGGGCAGGCCCCGGTCCCCAGCCATGACCTTCGTCCCGCGCGGATCCGGCTCCCAGCCCTTCAGCTCCTCCAGCCTCCGTCACAACAACTCAGGGTAGGCACGCACGCACGCACGCACGCACACGTGCAAACATTTCTGCATGTACTGTATGTTTTTACGTTTCTTTCGAGTTTAGGTATAGTGGACTCTACTTTAAATAACAAAAGATCAACTGGGAAAGAATGTTCTATGTCTTGAATAATAGCTGAAAAAAACCATTTTCATTGGCTCGGGTGTTCAAGCACCTGGGACGTAGCTGGATGTCCTTAGAATGACGTGTTTCAATTTCATCTCAAGATTTGGCGTTTATTGATGGCATGACCGAAACCCGTAACCCGTTTCTGCGAGCTCTCTTTGTGGATGTCTTGGTTGATGTCTTGGTTAATGTCTGTCCCCCCCCCCCCTATTAGAACCCTTCCCGGGGAGATGGATGAGACCGAAGCCTTCCGCAAGCGCGCGGACGACACGGTCTCCCTAGCCCCCTCCACCACCGAGTCCATCCTCGTAGAAGGTGGGTCCCCTGACCACGGTTTTCCATAACTCTGACGATTTATTTGCATTGAAAATATTTCTTTCATGCCATCCTTTTGGTGTGTGTGTGTGTCTGTCTGTCTGTCTGTCTCTGTCTGTCTGTCTGTCTGTCTGTCTGTCTGTCTGTCTGTCTGTCTGTCTGTCTGTGTGTGGTGTATAAGTCTAAAGCATATCCTCCGACTGCAGCAGCAGCGGTTGTCATTTTATCGCTGTGGATTTACAAGAAGAGCAAGTTTTGTTTTTCGATGGAGACGGTGCGGCTGTTATATCCTTGGAAGGAAGGAGGGTAGGAGGTGACCTAACCCTTCCTCATTAAAGTGGAGCGTGTGGGGGAGAGAGAGGCAGAGGATTACTGGGCACTGGCCACAGGCGTGCCGTGCTGCTGCTGTGATACGGGCTGATTTGTATCATACACGCCCTTGTTTTGAAGGAGAAGCGCCACGCCCCTACGCCATCAGGCCACACGTTGAAGGGGATGGCCAGATCCTAGTCGTAAACAACGTTGTTGTTTACAAATCCTTTTCTTGGGCTCTAGTCAAAAGATGTCACATTGGAACATGGTGGTGTTCCCATGAGAGACACCATATTGTCTATTATGTACCCCTTATTGGAATTGATTTCAGATATTTGTTTAGTGTTCGTTGACGGCATTCGCTCTGTTCTGTAGTCCTGGCTAATGTCTGAAAGACTGTGTTCAATGTTTCCTCCTAGTTTGGCCATCATCAATAACACAGACGTGTTCTTGGCACCGTTTTAATAAACACCTTTTCCGCCGACAAATCTTCGGAATTAGCAGGACCACACGCAAATGTGTCAAGCTGCCGACAGATCGCTAATAGGCAGTATGAACCACATGAGCTGTATCGAACACATGCTGGCCTGAACCTTGTTGTGTTTTGGAAGCAACACGGGTATTTTGTCTTTGACAGCACATTATCTAATTTAAACCTACACTAAGTTATACAGCAATTACCGATACTGATACACGTATCGGAGATTCCTCCGATACTGCCTAAAATACAGTTTTGGGTATCGGCGAGTACGCAAGTCTATGCACCGATCCGATGCATCACGTGACTAGCTCATTTACTACACAGGCAAAGAACATCACAAACAAGCAGTGTTACGCTCCGTTCGTTAATGGTCGGAGGTGGAAAGTCGAAATGGAAAACTCGTCATTCCAACCTACGTTTGCTGTGGACGCCTAACTTAGAGAATACTAACGTATTATTATAATTATATATTCTAGAGGTAAAAAATTAGTAGACAGTAGGTGAACCGACTTTACATTGCTGTCATCGTTAGAGAACCGTTAGATAAGAAAAAGTGCTGTTAGTAGTTGCAACGCTAGACGCTTTATCGGTATATACTCGGTATCGGCTGATGCTCAAGTTCAGGAGTCGGAATCAGGAAGGAAAAAATAGTATTGAACACCTCCTGCCCCGGCCCTTTTCCTCCAGATGTCCACTACGTAGCGGTGCGGGCGGACCTGGAGGCCGACACCCAGGACCTGGAGGCCGAGTCCTGGAGTCTGTCCGTGGACCAGCAGTGTGTCAGGAAGTACTCTAAGGAGATGGTGAAGAGGCAGGACGTCATCTACGGTGAGCCTGGGGCTGTTTGAATAATGTGGAAGGCTTTCAATAAAGGTGTTGCATACATTTTCGCATTGTGTGTGTGTGTGTGTGTGTGTGTGTGTGTGTGTGTGTGTGTGTGTGTGTGTGTGAGAGAGAGCTGCCAATAACATATGATATTTAAATATGTAAATCCTCATAGTTTGTTTCAATAAGAATTAAAATGCAACCGCAGTATAAAACAGCGGAGCCTAACGTCTACTTTGAGTTAGTGTTTACGGTATGAGGACACAATGGCCAATTCAGTTCTACCTTTGAAACATATTTATGTCCACCCTTATTTCATAAAAATATTGGTGGTTTTACAGTACAATGTAAAACCATTAGGATCTCGCCGTAAGAAGATGGCGGGAATAACCTGCCGCCCCCCCCCCCCCCTCCCCCCAGAGCTGATGCAGACCGAGATGAACCACGTGCGCACGCTGAAGATCATGCTGTGCGTGTACGTGCGCGAGCTGAAGGAGAACCTGCAGATGGAGCCGTGTAAGCTGGACTGCCTGTTCCCCCGCCTGGAGAGCCTCCTGGAGCTCCACACCAACTTCCTGTCCCGCCTCAAGGAGCGCCGGCGGGACAGCCTCCTGGCGCCCAGCGAGAGGAACTACTTCATCAACAGGCTGGCGGATGTGCTCATTGCACAGGTAGGGGTGACGCACAAACGCTCGCTCACTCAATCGCTCAGTAACTCGCTCACTCGCTCACTCGTTTGCTCACTCACTCACTCACTCACTCACTCACTCACTCACTCACTCACTCACTCACTCTTTCTGTGTGTTTTGCCCACAAAAGACAGCGTCAACACAAAAAAATACAGTCAGTAAAGGGATTTACAGGAACTGAGAAACAGTCTATTCTGGTTATGATTGGGGTTGCGTCCCTTTTGTCAGAAGGCTCCATGAGTCATAGTCTTGTGGGACGTAGTCTGAAAAGTGGTGAATTCCGAGCACAAAGTTTTGAGGAAAGGCTGTCCTCTTGTGTGTGTGGGTGTGTGTGTTTATATTTACAATGTCAGTGCTAAGCAGATTTTCCACTCAACCATAACATAACGTCTGCCTCAGAGTGGGATCTGAATCAAACACGGTTGTATTTGAGGCCAAACCAGACGAAAAGACGAAAAACAAAAAATTGTTTTGAAGCCATTGGCACCCAGGAAGCGTCCTTATCTCCTCAATGTTTGATCCCCAGTTCTCGGGCGAGATGGGGGAGAAGATGAAGGAGAGCTACGGGGACTTCTGCAGCCACCACCTAGAGGCGGTGAGCTTCTACAAGGAGCAACTGCAGAACAACAAGAAGTTCCAGAACCTCATACGGGTGAGCCCGCCGTGGCCGTGGGTAGAGACCGGGCTCAGGACAGCCTGACCGCCCTCCACCCAGGATGTTTGAGTGCATGGCCATCGGCTCAATGCGTCTGCTCTTTCTCTCTGCCTTTTTTTTTTCCTTTTTGATGGTTCCAGAAAATCAACAACCTTCCCATTGTGCGGAGGCTGGGCGTGACGGAGTGTATTCTGCTGGTGACCCAGCGCATCACCAAGTACCCCGTACTGGTGGAGCGTATCCTGCAGAACACGGAAGGTAATGGGCCGCCCACTAACCCTGACCCCTATTCTAATGCTTATTAAAGACTCTTTTATCTAAAGCAACTTACAATTAGTACATTTGTCAGAAGAAAGGGAAACAATATATAGCTGTCGGTACAGTAAGGATGTTCATAGAACCAAGTGCCAAGCACTTACAATTGCTAGGTGAACCCATTCCCCGTGTACAACAAAGACAGCTAGGAGAAGATGCTGCACAATGATGCGAGTACTATTTTTAAGTGCAAGGACGTACACCAGACAATAAGTGCGTAAGAGGGGTGTAGGTAAGGTATCGGCCGAGTTCTCAAGTTCAGGAATGGGAATCTGTATCGGGAAGGAAACGCGGTATGGGAACATCTCTCCCCCAAAGCCCCCCGTCGTAGCGACGGTCAGGGCGTCCTGTAAACGGTGAAGCCTCTGCCTGCCTCACGCCGCCGCTCTCCCTGCCTCCACCCCTCCTCAGCGGGGACGGAGGAGCACGAGGAGCTGACGCGGGCGCTGGTGCTCATCAAGAACGGCATCGTCCAGGTGGACGCGCTGGTCAACCTCCACGAGAAGACGCTCCGGCTGCGGGACATCCACAGCCGGATGGAGCCCAAGGCGCTGGGGAAGATCAAGGACGGCCGCGTGTTCCGGCGGGAGGACCTGGCCCCCGGGAGGAGGACGCTGCTTCACAAGGGCACGGTGCACTGGAAGGCCGCCTCCGGACGGCTCAAAGGTGGGTGGGGGTGTAGGGGGAAAGGGAGGGAAGGACATGTAGCATAGGAAGAGAGGGAAGGACATGTAGCATAGGAAGGAAGGGAAGGACATGTAGCATAGGAAGGAAGGGAAGGACATGTAGCATAGGAAGGAAGGGAAGGACATGTAGCATAGGAAGGAAGGGAAGGACATGTAGCATAGGAAGGAAGGGAAGGACATGTAGCATAGGAAGGAAGGGAAGGACATGTAGCATAGGAAGGAAGGGAAGGACATGTAGGATAGGAAGGAAGTAAGGAAGGAGAGGCTGGGAACTGAAGGAAGGAAGGGAAGGACATGTAGCATAGGGCCATAGGTGGGAAGGGACGGACGGACGGACGGACGGAAGGACATGTAGCATAGGAAGGGAGGACATGTAGCATAGGAAGGACAGATGGACATGTAGCATAGGGCCATAGGAGGGAACTGAAGCTGAGGTCGCCTACAGGGTTGGTGCACTACCTGGTTTAGCCACCTAGCTGCCCCCCACTTTTCTTTATTTGCAGAATTGCATTAATTAATAATGGGAATCTGGCACTCCTCCTCAGTGCCATTCATCGGTAAGGTTATATCTGTACATGGGACCAGAGAGTTCAACACATGTTATAAGTCTGAACTTGTTCGCACGGTACAAGGTTACAGGGTGTTTAAGACGTGCGCTACAGACTACATGCATGACGCACATTGCGACAGACATGCATGTTAAGAGCAGCCTGAAATATCCCAAGTACACGGGTCCGTGTCTGGGTATTGCAAACTCATCTCCTTTATTTGCATTGTAACTTGATCTCCGAGGCCTACCGCGGCACCACGCCCGATAAGGGAGATGAAACACTCTGCAAAGCCAAGGGAGGAACCCTTGAGCCTTAAACGATAAGCCGTTGACGTTAGTTTATGGACTTATTCCGACTCTGTCACTGATTCAAGTTTGGTTAGTGAGGGTGCAATTCACACCCTTACCCTCGTCCCTTTGAGTGGGTCAACAGTCAAAATTAAGCTTTTTTTTATTTTTATTATTAGTCTGAATAGTAAACCGTAACAGAAATTTGATGGACCTGCAGACAGTCTCATGTAGAGTCTTTATCTCTCCCTCTGCTCTCCTCTCCTGGGTTTATTATATGAATTCATAATTGAATTATGTATTTTTGAAAATGTTTTCATCACATAAGCAGTGGTCTTATGTTAATGAAGTGCACCCCTGGTAGATAGGAGGCAGGGGGGGGGGTGCATATGTTTCCTTTCTGAACGTGAGGGGGAACCCGCCGGCCTCCTTCCCAAACTGCAGCAGTGAGCTCTGGATCTGCGGTCCAGGGGAGCGGGGTTTAGTTGTTCACCTCCTTTACCCTTCTCCTTACCGAGCGGTGCTTTCGTCCGCCCCCCCCCCCCCCCAGACATCCTGGCCGTGCTTCTGTCAGACGTGCTGCTTCTGCTTCAGGAGAAGGACCAGCGATACATGTTCGCCATGGTGGTGAGTGCACTCCCAGGACCACTAAACCACCAGCACAAGTGGCATGTGGCGTGTCAAGTGTGTTTGAGTAATATGTGGTCTTGTGATTCTTGACTTTTATATAATTAAAAAATGTGAATCCGGCCCTCAATTTCAATATCATTCACACAAAAATCGTTAGATTTGTTCACATGAGCCGAAGGTTTAACACTACACTTCCTAATTTAGAATTCTCCCACATTATTTCTTTGATTTCGCTATTATAATACTTTGATATAATAAAAAATGTAAATGGTACCCATTTTCAATATCATTCACCTGTATCGTTGTATCTGTTCATATGAGCCCGATAGATTACCACTCCACGTTCTATTTTTGAATTCTCCCACATTATTTCGATGACTTCGCTGCTATTATAATACTTTAATATAATAAAATACGTGAATCTGGCCCTAATTTTCAATATCATTCACATGTAACATTACATCTGTCCGTTATGTGAGCCGAACGTTTTTAATTTTGAATTCCCCCACTTTGTTTCTCCGCCATCCCCTCCTCCTCCACCTCTCTCTCTCTCTCTCTCTCTCTCTCTCTCTCTCTCTCTCTCTCTCTCTCTCCAGGACAACAAGCCGTCGGTGATCTCGCTGCAGAAGCTCATCGTCAGGGAGGTAGCCCACGAGGAGAAGGCCATGTTCCTGATCTGCGCCTCCTCCAAAGAGCCCGAGATGTACGAGATCCACACCAGCTCCAAGGAGGAGCGCAACACCTGGATGAACCTGATCCGGCAGGCCATGGAGAGGTAACCTCCGAGGCCCCTGCCTTCTCCTGGGGGCTCTCCCGTTTCACCTCGAAGTCCCGGGAAAATCAGGATTTGAATGGAGGAATTTATTATGGTCTTTTGAAAGTTCTAAAACGGTTGAAAGGGAGCAATGGAAAAAATACTGGCTTACGTTCGAAGACATAGAAAATGAACCTTGGACGTCATTACTTGAAACGGCTGGGAATAATAGTGAAGGCACTTGGGATTTATTTGTTACTCGTTGTAACAAATAGTTACTCGTTATATATGTTCCCATATATATAATTTGCTCTGCTTCTTTCTCCTTTCTTCCTCTTCGTCCCAGCTGTCCACGAACAGAAGAGAGGCTCTTCAGTGAGGAAGAGGAGGCGCGGGCCGTGAGGTTCAAAGAGTTCCAAGGTAAAAGCTGTTTGTCGGATTGAACTGTCTATACTCGGCCACCAGAGGGCGACAGCACACAGTGATCCTTCTCAAGTTGACTTTCGTTACTTCACCCAAAACCCTTGAGTTCTTTAACAGATTCAGCCAGGCCCCCAAATTGGGAATTATTTCCATTTTTCCTCAAGATGTAAAAAACTATGTTTGTTATAATTTTGCAGTGATATTTAAATCAAATACATGTACTGTATCATCCGTCCCAATACATCATCAATAAGGCCTTCTCTTTTTACACCCGCCTGTAGACCGTCTGAACCAGAAGGACGCACAGGTGGTCCACGCGCTCACCGAGAAGCTGCAGCTGTTTGCCGAGATGGCGGAGACCACGGCGGGCCTGGAAGACACGGCCTCCCGCTCCAGACTGCTGCTCCGGGGCGACGCCTCGGACCTCCAGCAGGGGGAAGCGCTGCTCAAGGGAGCCATCACCGAGGGTAGGTATGGGGGGGAACTCGCACACACTGCCACTGAAGAAGAAATGGGTTGTTTACATCTTGGGGTAGATCAACGCAAGAACTTCCAGGAAAAGTGCATCTTTTAATGGGAGCTTGGCTGTTGACGAGATGAGTGTCTACGTTGAATACATGGACGGGGGACCTTGTTATAAACAAGGCCTGACGCACAGACGACACAAGCAAACCCCGAATGATGTATCTCAAGCGGTTGCGTCTCTTAAGGCTCCCTTCGTCATCGTGTGCCCCATCTCATCCTCTCCAGTGGAGAACCTCCAGAATCTGCTCCAGTCTGGGGTGAGGGAGGAGGAGGAGGAGGAGGCGGAGGACGAAGAGGAGGTGTCGGATGAAGAGGAGAGGGACGGTTCCTCCTCCCCACGGCTGGAGGGCCGGAGCAGCTCTGGGAATTTACCCAAGAGAGCGGACACGTTTGGGGGCTACGACAGCAGCCCAAGCATCCTCCCCAAGAGTGAGTCCAGCCACCGCCCTGACCGTTGAGCATGGCACCACCATGTTCTTCGTTTGTGATCGCGGCCATTTGGGAAATCACTTTTTAACTAAATAATTGTTTGTTTGTATTGTCCACAATGTAAACACAACACGACTTGTCATGCAGGTCCACTTGTATGTGTACATATGTGTACACTCGTTTGACTTGGAATGTTTCTGTTTGTTTGTGTTGTGTGTGGCATTTCTTGTTGTGACGCATGTGTGTGTGTGTGTGTGTGTGTGTGTTTGCCTGTGCCAGACTGCAGTGTGAGGAGGAACAAGGCCAGGGGTCGAGACAGGAGCCAGAGAGCACGCTCAGATCCTCAGCTCAAAGAGCTCTCTGGCAGCCACACCCAGGAGCATGCGGTGAGGATGACACACACACACACACACACACACACACACACACACACACACACACACACACACACACACACACACACGTAGTCCGTCACCAGCCAGAGATGTCACAACGCCACAGTGTTTTCTGTAAACACGCCCGGTCAGCCTGAAAGTGTGCCGTCCACATGACGCTGGTCTGCCGCGTGTCTTACCTCACCGTGTTTGGTCCTAAATAGAGGGCAGGGTGTGATGACGCAACCTGCCAGCCCTAGTCCTGATCCTCAAGAATCTCCAGACAAACGCATTATAACACGTTGGTGACCCCGCCTGGCCACATAAGCAGCCCTGGCGCGCACCCATCCCCACCCCAGGGCGAAACACGCCCTTTGTTTAAAGGATCAACACTGTTTGACCCGACTTGTCCTGTGTAAATAGTACACTGTGTGTGTGTGTGTGTGTGTGTGTGTGTGTGTGTGTGTGTGTGTGTGTGTGTGCGCGATAATTACAGTGGTCTCGGTACTATCTGACTGTGTGGCTTGTGGCTCGTCGCTCTCAGGTCGAGGACAGCTGCTCCCCGCCCCCTGCCAGCTGGAACCGCATCTGGTCCAACTCCTTCCCGGAGGCCGAGGTTAGGACGCTGGCTCTCAGGGGCCCACCCGACCGATCCACACGGGCGGGCCAAGCCCCGGGCAGTGCACTGTACTGTTTTCCTAAAGATCCCACCGTGGCACTGGTGGTTTTGGTTCATGTTGGTGGTGCTGATGATGTTTGCTTCCCCTTCTCTCTCTCTCTCTTCTCTTTCAGTTTTTCGACAGAGTGCTGATGCTTTCCCAACGGCTGTACAGCCTCCAGGTGAGACCACCCTCTATGTCACGGACACGCAGGCCACTGTAAATAGTCGCGACGGCCAAGACTTCACGCCACCCGCTCACACTGGGAACTGTAGTCAGAAAAGGCCTGTTTTAGACCCAGGCTCCAAAATGATAGAACTACATGGGGTCCTAGTTCAAAAGCTTGATGCTGCTCCAGCAGTACAACGGCGGATCGATGTCAATCGGATCGCTCGGTCGGAACTTCCCTCTGTTGAGCGTACCTCGTATACCAAAGGTGGCCAATACGTCGTACGCGATCGACCGAGCGATCGCATAGGTTGTGCGGGTAGATTGCTTGACATTCCAAAAAATGGTTAACTTTTTTTAATACATAAAGCATCCTCCCTATGGCATTTACCTCTCTTTTGATTCAACATTTTTCGTGACAAAAAATGTCAGCACTATGTACTCTCTATATATAAATAAATATGTGTTTGACCTGGTAATTGTGAAAGTAGCTCGCGAGCCGAAAAAGTGTGGGCAACCCTGTCGGCCACCCTTTCCCATCAGTCCGTCTCCCGTCAGCCTCTGTGTGACCCCCCCCCCCCCCGGTCCCCAGGCCATCGTCTCCCAGCAGGACAGCCACATGGAGCTGCAGCGGGCCTCGCTGACGGAGCGTGCCTCGCTGCCCGGCCGCCACCGGGGGAACGTCCTGCTGGAGCAGGAGAAGCAGCGCACGCTGGCCCTGCAGCGCGAGGAGCTGGCCAGCTTCCACAAGCTGCAGGCCCAGCACCGGCTGGAGCAGCAGCGCTGGGAGAAGGAGCGCCAGAGGCACCGGCAGCAGGTGGAGGCCACCGAGGCCCGGCTCCACCAGAGGGAGGAGGACTGCGCCCGGCTGGAGGTGAGACTTCCTCATCTACCTTCTCCTCCTCCTCCTCTTTTATCTCAACCTCCTCCTCCTGCCACCTGCTCCTCCACCTCCTCCTCTTTCTCCTCCTCCACCTCTTCTATCTCCTCCTCCTCCATCACTGCCACCTCCTCCTCCACCTATTCTATCTCCTCCTCCTCCATCACTGCCTCCTCCTCCATCACTGCCTCCTCCTCCATCACTGCCTCCTCCTTCTCCTCCTCCTCCACCTCCATCACTGCCTCCTCCTCCTCCTCCTCCTCCTCCTCCTCCTCCTCCTCCTCCTCCTCCTCCTCCATCATCACTGCCTCCTCCTCCATCATCACTGCCTCCTCCTCCATCATCACTGCCTCCTCCTCCATCATCACTGCCTCCTCCTCCATCATCACTGCCTCCTCCTCCTCCTCCTCCTCCTCTTCCTCCTCCTCCTCCTCCTCCTCCTCCTCCATCACACTCTTATCCAGCACTCTTTCCAAACAGGCGTCCGAGCAGGATAAACACAGCTGTCCCCTCTGACACGTCGAGTTGTCTCGTCGCACGTCTGTAAAGTGACAGATCTTGGCACTGTGCGGTCGCCATTGGCGACGGTCCCGTCCGGGGGGGGGGGGGGAATAAACGGACCAGGTGTGGCGTGTTACCCCCTGCGGTCCCGGTGGTGTGTTACAACATGACGCTGTGTCGCCCGCAGGAGCGTCTGCGGGAGGAGCGGGAGGAGCTGGAGCTGCAGAGGAAGACGTACCAGCAGGACCTGGAGCGGCTCAGGGAGTCCACCCGGACCGTGGAGCGGGAGAAGGAGCGGCTGGAGCACCAGAGGAAGATCAAGAGGAAGACCATCGAGGTGACTAGCACCCGGTGGCCCCGTCGGTACAGGGCGGGGCCGTGCTGACATAGAGCGGGGCTGTGCTGATATAGGGCGGGGCCATGCTGACATAGGGCGGGGCCATGCTGACATAGGGCGGGGCCGTGCTGATATAGGGCGGGGCCGTGCTGATATAGGGCGGGGCCGTGCTGATATAGGGCGGGGCCGTGCTGATATAGGGCGGGGCTGTGCTGATATAGGGCAGGGCCATGCTGACATAGGGCGGGGCTGTGCTGATATAGGGCGGGGCCGTGCTGATATAGGGCGGGGCCATGCTGACATAGGGCGGGGCCATGCTCACATAGGGCGGGGCTGTGCTGACATAGGGCAGGGCCATGCTGATGTAGGGCGGGGCCATGCTGATATAGGGCGGGGCCATGCTGCGCTGATTAGTGTAAGGGCCATCATAAGAGATGATGTACCAGTGTAGGGCCTGGGCTAGGAACTGACCCTTTAAAATGCATCATCCACTCTAAAGCAACACAAAAACTAGAACAAAACTGGAAGTAAATCATCGCCCAAAAAACGACATTAGACAAAGTAAAGGGAGCCCAAGAAACCAACAAAGCCCAAACAGAGATTTTTTCATTTCCATACAGTAGTTACAGACGGAGACGAATGGATCTGTTCTTCCTCTGCCCTCCCCCTTCCATGCTTCCACCGCCTGGCTTTCCCCTCCCAATACCAGCGCTGGAGCCTGCATCAACCCTTACCTCATATCAACACACACACACACACACACACACACACACACACACACACACACACACACACACACACACACACACACACACACACACACACACACACACACACACACACACACACACGCACAGCCCTGAATACTGATACAATTGCTCACTCTCCACTCAGCCTGGAAACCACCTAGACGCCGACCAATTTTTCTATTGAATAGTCTCTACCTGTCTTTTTATCTTTCTCTCTCCCTCTCTCTATCCTCCCCCGCTCCAGCTCGCTCCTTTCACTCTCTTCCCCTCTCCGTCGGCACAATGTGGGGCATTGTTTGTCCGTTTCATGGGAGAGGGAGAATCGACTGACTGTAATTTCATGCCCTGTGTGAGCGCGCTCTGTCAAGCACTTCCAGGACGGTTACCCAATATCGCTCCTTTAGTGTTTGGACAGGCATTTAATAACATCAACAAGTCACTGTTATGGCTTTCTCAGCCATACAGGAGAGAGAGCTGCAGGAGCAGAGAGTTTAGCTATGGAACACCTCCCACACCTCTTTAGTGAATGGCGTTTTTTTAACCCACCACTTATCGTGAGGGTTTCAAATGGAGTGGGATGCACGGGGTAGTGCTATACTTAAACCTCATTGGTCAATTAGACCGTTGTTCCTCCTCTAATTGGCTGTCCTCTGACGCTGCTTTTCAAAACCGGCGAGACATTTTAGTACGACCAGCACACCAACACGGTGAAGAAAAATATTTATTCATCAATATCAATTCCGTGGTGCCATTCAGAGATTACACGGCAGTAGAGATGTTCCAATCTTTTTTTTTTTCCTTCCTGATACAGATTCGGATTCCTGAACTTGAGTATCGGGCGATACAGAGTATATACCGATAAAGCATCTAGCGTTGTAACTAATAATAGCACTTGTTTTTATTTAAGTGTTCTCTTAGGATGACGGCAATGAATAGTCCGTTCACTAACTGTTGTTTATTATCACATAATTACATTTACATTCTATAATTAGAATAATACATTTGTGTTCTTGTAGCGTGAGCATCCATGTTTTCCGACTTT
>NC_136940.1:22917685-23020661 GCF_949987615.1 Pollachius pollachius
TCTCTGTCTCTCTTTCTCTCTCTCTCTCTCTCTCTCTCTCTCTCTCTCTCTCTCTCTCTCTCTCTCTCTCTCTCTCTCTCTCTCTCTCTCTCTCTGTCTCTGTCTCTCTGTCTCCCCCCCCCCTCTTCTCTCTCTCTCTCTCTCTCTCTCTCTCTATCTCTCTCTCTCTCTCTCTCTCTCTCTCTCTCTCTCTCTCTCTCTCTCTCTCTCCCCTAGGTGGCCCCTCTGTCGGGCAGCCTGAACGGCGAGCTCCTCCTGAAGTCCGGCGACGGCGCCGCGGCCCCTGACCTGGCCGCGGCCCAGAAGCCCCCCGGTGCGGAGCAGCATGTCCATGGCGCCGGCGGACTTCCAGGAGCGTCCCGAGGCGTCCCTGAGGCGCGAGGCCAGCGCCTCGGGGACGCCGGCGGCCAAGACGGAGGTGCCCCTGCACCTGTTCAGCACCACCAACCAGCAGCACAAGGCGCTGGGCGTCCAGCAGCAGATCCCCACCAAGCTGGCCCTGCTCAGCCGCGGAAAGGACAAGAGCACCAAGAGCATGAAGGCCTCCCACCGCAGCGACAGCAGCGGTGAGGGGTCCCCGCCCAGTCGCTCCATGTGTTGACGTTTAGGGCATTCATACAGAGAGACATTTGTCCGAAGAAAGAGGAGCAATATATCGCTGTCGGTACTAGGGGTGTGAACGGTTACAAAAAATTGTTGCGACCCCCTTTTTTACTTTTTTTTTCCCGTGTACACGGTTAACCGTTTCTTTTTTATTAATTAATGATTTTTAAATTTTTTTTTTAAAAGTGGACCGCAGTCGCGCTATAGGGGTGTTTATTTGTTTATCAACGCGGCGGATGCGCGCGCAGAATGATCGCAAAAAGGAAATTTGTTTGACCGGTTGCCATGGTTATCTCCGTGTGGCTAATTTGCAGTTGCGGTGTTGATTAGGATGTTGTCAGCTTACTGTTACATTGAACTGTAATCAGAAAACGCGGTTATATGCTTTAGACCCTATAGTATCTGTCGTATAAAGGCTGGGACGAATTTCAAATTGTAAATATGTACACTTTATGTTGAAAGTATGGACCGTCGCGATTCCCAAGCCAAGCACTAACGATACCTAGGTTAACCCGTTCCCCGTGTACAACAAAGATAGCTAGGATAAGATGCTACACGATGATGGGTAATTTTAAGTGCAAGGACGGGCAACATGCAATAAGTGCGTGCATTGAGTGCCGGGACGTCAGCTTCAACCTGGTGGAGGGGGGTTTTGAAGTGGCTTTTTACTTTTTTTACGATTGTGTATTTCAAGGCAATCTTGTTTTTGTCCTAAAACTCTCTTTCCTCTCTCCATGTTGTCTCCTCCTCCTCTCTCCCCCCCCCCCCACCCCCAGCCTCCCTGGACACGAGGCAGATGCTCCCTCTGAAGCTGTCGGCCCGCGACGACAGTTCCCTGAAGGCCAGGCGCTCCATCAGCCCCCATCAGCCGAGCCACGGCCTGCAGCACCAATCAGGTACCCCCCCCGCCCCACACAGCTGCAGAGTGAGAGGGGAGGCTGGGGTTTGACCCAAACAAAGGACACTGCGTTTCGATCCCCGGTGTTCACAGCCTACCCCTTTTCAAGGCATCATTCAGCAAGATGCCCTAGTCCTTTTCCTCCTCCTTAATGCTGTGTTTAGGTCGATTTTGATAAAAGTCTCTCCTAAATGACCCGATAGTCATGGAAAGATGGTACACAAAGTTTACCGTCCGTCCAGAACTTACTTCTCGCTGCAAAGGGATGGGTGAACACACACACACACGCACACACACACACGCACACACACACACACAACCACACACACACACACACACACACACACACAACCACACACACACACACACACACACACACACACACACACACACACACACACACACAGGGCACACACAGGGCACACTGTGCTCCACCCAAACCAACAGGCGGCCTCCGTTCCCAGCCCTGCCGTGTGTCAACACCTCTCGCCATTCCGCATGCTTTGCGCTGATTAATGTCTCCGCGCGACGCTGACTCACACTTAAACACTCTTTAATCCTATCCATCACAATCGGCCCTCAAAACAACCGCTTGGCACGGTGTCACCGGAGTGTCTTCACTCACACCGGGCTGTGTGAAGCCGGCCAGACTCACAGGGTACAGGGGGGGGGGGGGGGGGGGGGGCGGGTGGCTGACGGACAGCAGGGCCTCAGACAACGACGTCTAGCGCAGCGGGGTGTATACATTGGGGACGCTGTTGACCGTGAAGAACGTAAGATGTCTCAGGGCTGGATATGAAACTCCCAGCATGTCCTTCAGGGTCCATTTCCCCCAACAGCTTGCGACGAAGCGGGGCACTTCGGCCGCGAGCTGTGGGCCGAGTTTCCTCCGCTCTCTGACCTCGTCCGTCTGTCCGTCTGTCTCTCCCCTCTCCCAGATCCAGTCAGTCCCCCAGACGGCGGCCTCACTGACTGCCAGTCCCCCGTGCCGCCCACGCCTCCCGCCCAGCCCCTCCCTCAGCCCTCCGGTCCACCTCAACCCGCCCTGTGCCCCGGCCCACCCTACTACCACGGCCAGCCCCAGGCGCCCGGCGCCCAGACCCAGGGGCCCCAGCAACACCAGGGGCCCCAGCAACACCAGGGGCCCAGCCACGGCCAGGGCCCTCCCTACGGCTTCCCCAGCAAGGAGGACAAGGAAGACGTGATCTTCTTCTAAAGGTTGTCTGCCGCCTGCAGAGGGACCACCGGATGTTCTGCAGGTCCAGACCGGTCCATACTGGTCCAGACCGGTCCATACTGGTCCAGAGCCAGTTAGAGGGGCCATCAGTCACCTCCAGGCTGTCTGTGCTGAGACACAGGATGGGGTGAGGAACTACCAAACACACTCCCTCACTAACAAAAGCTCACGTTGGTCTCTGGAGTTCAGTGTGAAGGGACGCTGCGGCAGGTTCCTGGGGAAAAAAACGTTTTTTTTAAATCCAAATAGTTTTTTAAATTGTAAGTAGCAGAAGCACAACAGTGAGACGGAGGAGGCACAAAACCATTTGAAATGTGTCCAGACCCACACGCGTCCACGGTCACGTGTGCGCACACGCGTTCCTCCACCGCCACGGCCTCTTCACGCAACCTCAAGAATGTGTTTGTTTTTTTGTTTTAGTCCTTTTCTTTTTTCGGTTAATGTGGACAAGCACAAATCTGTGGTGTCGGGAAGGATCCGATGTAGATCAAGAGGTGGTGGTTGATAATGAGGTCATGGATGTTCAAAGACCTTCAGGGCAGACGCCGGCCTGAAGCAGCGACAATGGGACCGGGGTCAGGGTTAGCCGTTAGCCGCTAGCCGCTAATCCTCAGATCAACACGACCACAGAAGAGGTGAGCCTGTGTGCAGGAAGGACAGAGGAGGAGGTGTGGACCCCTACTGTGGACGATAAGCTCTGTTGACCCGGAACATTCCCTTCTCCCCCCTCGGTGAAATGTGAAGGACATGTGTCTGCCGAGAAGTGAAGCATTCCAGACGAACGATCGACTGAGAGAAGAAACCTTGATCTCTTTATGTTCCTCACAAAGTTGTACTTTGCAGAGAACAAATGTAGAGCTTCCAGGGTTGTCGTTCTTAACACGGCCTCTGTCTACAAAGCAGACTGTTTTTAAATGTGTCATCCATTCCAACGTGAATACGCTCTTAATTATTTTCCTTTTTTGATACGACTTCTTATTTTTTTTTATTTTAAATTCTTAAACCTTAATGGACCCCCATCTTAAACCCCCACCATTTCCATACCGAAATCCAGATGTGCTCACCGGTTTGCTTCCGCCAAACATGTTGTGTTAACGTGGACGACATCAGCGGCCCACGATGTCCCCGGCTGCAGCTGGTGTCCTGATAGCAGCTGGTACCTGGAATAGCTCCCAGGCCCCGGGCGCTGCGGAACCACGCATTATCCGCCAGCGGCAGGGAGGAGAAGCGCACACACACACATTCCTCCCTCCTCCTGAGTGACAGCCCCCTCGGGAGGAGAAAGGGATCCTCACCTGGTGAACAATGGCTCAGGGCGGCGTCTGCCCTCCCAGCGGTGGCCTTGTTACAAGGCATTTTCTCTCGGTCCTCTCTTCCCTTTTCGGCACGCGTGACAGGTCGTTTTTTGTGCCGACAGTTGAAGCCTCTTACTAACTCACACTAAGTGTGTGAGTGATAGAAGAAGAAGAAGAATGAAAGTTTCCCCAGCAAATGTTTAATTTGTTTTTTACGGGCACTCCCGGGGCTTTTATTGACAGGCAGTGAGGATGGTTTCAGTTACCTCCCGTTTCTCTCTTGAGGCTCGTGTAGTGGAGCTCAAACAGTACGGGCTGGGCTGCCGTCGGCAACTCAGTTCTTACCTGCAGGAACGATTTATAACAAACACGTCACCTTTTGTGTCCAGAAGATCATGCCCCCTTGACTGACGAGGCAGAAGGGACGAGGAAGACCCTGGGGTGAGAGGAGAGGAGTGAGAGGAGTGAGAGCAGAGGAGTGAGCGCGTAACATGTGTCCGTAGAGGTACCAGTCCCTGCCTGGTCCGTGCAGATATTCATGAATCATGAAGCGGAAATGGAGTGCTTATATCCAAACTATATTCAGGACTATTCTCCAGATAGATGTGGTCAGTTTGTGGTTATCTGAGCTGTGGGCCTTTCACCGTCTCGGAGAAGTGATTTGGAGGATTAATCAGCGTTTTCTTATGTATATATTATCCTGTACATACGTTATTTCTTTGCGTCATTGTCCCTCTTTTATGTTCATCCAGGACAGTTGAACATACCAGTGCTATTTGGTATAATAAACTGTGTGTGTGAATACAGATGTTTAATTATATACACGCACAGTTGTGCATGTACATTACTGTACATTTAGAACTGCAATTTTTGGAACCCTCAAATCGAAGAACAGATATCAGTGAGGGGAAACTGAACGGTTCTCATATTTAAAGTCCTTGTTGTGCGGCGCAGATTCGTCCATCTTGCTCTTGTCACCGAGGCGTGCGTGTAGCAGTCTTTCCCAGTAACGGTCTAGTCATTTTTAAAAGAGTAGCCAAAGAGACCTTTGGACTGAACTTATCTGTTCCTGCGCTTTTTAATGTTTTTAGTGTAATGCTAGATTGTGACGGCTTAATGAGTTTTCCTAAGCGGCCAGGAGATGAAGTAACCGTAGTCCAACGGGAATCTATTAAGACCGTGTACACAAGCACACGGTACTTAAAACGGCTTCGCAACTGTTTGCAGGTAAGACCTTAATGACATGGGATAGTCTGTGAGTGGCGTATTCAACCCTGGATCACGGCGAGTCTTGGC
This sequence comes from Pollachius pollachius, assembly GCF_949987615.1. Taxonomy (NCBI): domain Eukaryota; kingdom Metazoa; phylum Chordata; class Actinopteri; order Gadiformes; family Gadidae; genus Pollachius; species Pollachius pollachius. The sequence continues at coordinate 22,923,015 of NC_136940.1, forward strand.
ATTGGGGAATAAGTATAATACTTTGAAAGTTATTTTGGGCAATGTAAACACACTCCCAGAATTCCCAGCTCCTCGTGAGGCGAAACTCCGAGAGCGTTCCCTGGGATCAAACTATTTTGATGCAGGGGTTTCCCTCTGTCAGGGCCCTTTTAGATATCTATTCAACGGGACGCCCGTCTTCTAAACATTTCACAGAGGAACGTTGTTTCTCAAAATGAACCTTATCTAATGTTTTTCAGTGTGTTGCGCTGTAGAGCGAGAGAGAGGGGCACATTTCTTCCCTTGTTGACTTGAAGAGGTGGCCCGTAAATGTGTATGCATTTTTGTGTAAACTGCATTGCTTGCTTTCACAACACGACAATGTCACATTTCAAACTTTATCAAAACATTTCAGAAGTGTGTGTGTGTGTGTCTTCTGCACACACACACACACAAACACGTGAAAACAAACACAAGCACTGACATGCAAAGTGGACCTGTAATGTGTAAACCATGGTGTTTACCTTTCGTTTTCTCTGCCAATTCACACTAGTCACTTTGGATCGTAGCATACTTGAACGGGAAAATGAATGTTTATAATGCATATTATTATCATTATTGTGTCTGTGAAGTTGTTTTACAGAGAGCCGACTAATTTAAATTTTGTAGCACACAGCAAGAGCATTGATTACTTTTTATTTTTTACCATTTTATTTCAATCACCGAGACGCTAGTGAACTGTGGACACAAAGTGCTGCCTTAGAGAAATCAGAAAATTAGTAATAAATAAAGTCTTAAAATATGAACCGTTTTTATGTGTTTATTGAACGCATTCCTGTGGAAAATGTTTTGGATTTAAATTAGATTTGACGTGACTCCCATCCTCCCTTGTTCAAAAGGCCACATGAATGTCTTCCAAAAGATGCTAGCCTCCCATTCAGAAAGGAACATGGACGTCTCCCTGTTCCGGCTGAGTTTTGGGTTCAGACCGGCTAATACCAGTCAAATTATGGAGACAAAGGCTCTATTTTAAGGAGCTGTGGTTCAGTCAGTTCCTCTGTTATTGCTACTACTGGTCACAATGGAGACCCAGAGTTTTATTGTCTGCAGTCATTAGTGGCTTTTCTTCTGTCTCCTCCAGCGACAATTATATATATTTGTTTCCAGTGTTGCCGAGGGATGCTGCCTTCTCCATTGCCGTTTCCTTCTTGTTTCCACCTCCCTCTTGTCGTCCTTCCATCCTCTTTCTCTGTCGTGTCCCCTCCCCAGTCTCTCCCGCCAGACTGAAGCTCTGTGCGTGAGGGCGGGGCCTGCGGTGGTTACGACTGTGGCCCGGTGAGTGTGGGCGGCCATAGCTGCGGTGGAGATTCCGCCTTCCGCCGCAACGCTAGACAAACTAACGCCGCCGCGCAGACAGTCCGGCCCGACAGACCTCCCAGTAGTCTTGTAAAATAAGCGTGGCCAATTTGATTTCACAGTCTGCTGATGCTGTCGGTTTCTCTCTCGCTCCCTTAAAAGTTCAGCCTCTCTCGCCCCCTCGGCGTTCCCCGAGCTTCTAGATTTAGTTCCGGCCTCTGCTGGACGACTGTGGGCAGCGCGAGAATCCTAGGCCCATCTGGCCCAAGGTCACGCAGGAAGCGACCGTGATTATTTTGGTACACGATGTTACTGACAGAAATGTACTGCCAGTGAGCTTATCTTCTGCCTCAGCAGCCGGCGTGTGTTGTTTTACTGCCTTGAACTCCCAACAAAGAGCTTCTTGTTGAAGACACACAAAGACGTTGGAAACGGCCTTCCTGCAGCTTATACCCAAGGTGAATATAAAGAGATAGCCGGCAGTAAAACAAGTTCCTTGTCCCTACCGGCCTAAGCCTTCTGAGGCTAGTTGTTTTAGTGCCCTGGCACTGCCGTATTGTTTGTGCTGGGAAGTTTATCTTGGCAAAGCATGCCATAAAATTTTCATGTTGTATCTTTAATCAGATGCCGAAGGCACGCAGAACAATAAAAGGTCTGTGACCTACAATCTCGTGTGTGTGTGTGTGTGTGTGTGTGTGTGTGTGTGTGTGTGTGTGTGTGTGTGTGTGTGTGTGTGTGTGTGTGTGTGTGCGCTCGCTCTCATTTAGATGGGGCCCTGCAGTTCTCTTGACGAACAACCCTCTATTCTCTCTCACTCTCTCGACTTCGAGATTTACATCAGGGCCCGTCGTCCTAGCAACGGCGCCGTGTTGTTCTGCTGTTTCCTTGTTTACGGGAGCAGTAAAAGCCTGATTACGCTCCGTATCGGTTTCCTCGGGTGAACCGGCCGCCTCGGTCCGACCTAACACCGGGCTGGGCTCAAAGTTCAGGGATAGATGAAAGACGCAGATTGTTTCCGCCAGACGGCTCACCTGCTCTCCCCCCGCCCCCCGAATGAAACGGCTCCTGCAGCCGAGGATAACGACGCAGAGATGTAGAGAGATCCGATCGGGTTCACGCCACCCTCCGACCCTGAACAGGCGCCGCCGGTGACGTGAGGGCGGGCGCTTGGACAGGAAGTGACCGAACTTGATGTGATGCTAGAATCCAGAAATGGGGAAGGGGGTATACGTACCCCTAGGTGTAGTTTGGAGTACTGCCGGAGGTTCTGATGGGAAAAATGATAACTTTTGGTCAGTTTCAATTCTGAAAGCTAGATGAAAAAGTGGTTGAAACGTGAATCTGAAAACAAGCAGAAAGGAGAAAAAGAGTGTATCCAGAAACTGGTTTTAATGGGGGTCACCTCTACATGCTCTGACCCTCCCCTGGCGTTGGGCTTCTTTTGTGGGAAAAATTTGCCAACAGTTGCACGAAGCACAGGCCCATATTTCTCACTAAATTCTGAGTACTTGCACCCTTTTAATGGTCATGTTTACACTGCCAAATAGAACGCATAGACATTATTAATGTTGAAAAAAAGTGTTTTGTGCCAGTGAGAGTGGTACTCAGGTGAAAAAGTATCTTCAAGGGGGTACACTGGCAGAAAATGTTTGCGAACCACTGCTACAATCCATCAATTTACATTCTGCTGAATCTTCCATTTGTTGTTGGAAAACGAATGTTTTGTTGACGACCTCTGCGCTATTAAAGCTAGATTTGGACGAACACACCGCCTCATAAATAACGGGCTTATAGCTTTCCATTGACGTCACAACCTCAGTCTGCGTCTCGCGTCCTCATTAATGAACCCCTTCAGCGTGGCATTTATGATTCATGCAGTAAAATGTAATTCTCGCTGCCTACTCCTCGGTGCTTGTAAGGTCGCTCTGCAGGGCTCCGTCGACTAAACCTCACTGTACCCCTCAGTCGGGGGGGTGCTCCGGGCTCCCTGGGCCGGCGGCCGGGTGGGGGGTCTCTGCGAAGCGGCAAATGAGCAATAAGAATTCTCCCCTCATCCACTCTCTCTTTCAAACACACACACACACACACATTTGAAAGACAGCCCTGGTGCTTAAAGTCAGTCCCAGCGCCAAGACAAACAGGGCCCCTGGCACTTAGCATGGAAACCTCTCTCTCTCTCTCTCTCTCTCTCTCTCTCTCTCTCTCTCTCTCTCTCTCTCTCTCTCTCTCTCTCTCTCTCTCTCTCTCTCTCTCTCTCTCTCTCTCTCTCTCTCTCTCTCTCTCTCTCTCTCTCTCTCTCAACGGGAAGATGTGGGCCATTTACTTTGCAAAGTTGCTCTGCTGGAAAAAGCAAAATAACAGAACAACAGCAAGCAGTGTATAGTTAAAATTTTTCATAATGGTCATCATCATTTTTGTTTGTTACTCCTTTTTAAAAAAGGGAGGATTTAATAGGTGGACAAACATGTGTTTGTGTAGCAAAATAGCTCTGGGAACAGGAGAAGGAAAAGCATTGTGTGGTTTGGTTTAGTGGGCTGGGAGTGCACGAGAGAGTGCTTAGGACACTCTTGAGAATGGCCCTGTGAAGCAAAGAGGATGTCCACAGCAAAACATCTGGTGTGTGTGTGTGTGTGTGTGTGTGCGCACTCTGTTGGTCTCCGTTGGGCTCTCTGTGTATCAGGTAGAGCACACACACACTTTGTCCGGATTCCCCACTTAAACCCACCTCTATTATCTTAAGAATCCCCAAGTGTCCTGTTCATCTTCCTGCGAGGGGAGCCTGCAGCCGGGGCACTTAACCACTCACAGGCCCTCGGAACATCACAATAAGTGGCGCTTCTGCTTTCAAAATAAAAGTCCCATTGTTGTGGTCGGGTGCCCGTCGGCTTGACAGCGGCTGGGCCAGGAGGAAGCTCCTCCAGCGCAGAGCGATCTCACTTCCTATGTTTTTCGCGTGCATCTGCTTGTGAGCCGATCAGCCCGGTGAGGCGTGTCGCCGGCAGGAGGGTGGGCCGGGTTTCCTCCCGGTCCCAGCGGACGGGCAGGCTGCCTGCACACGGAGCTGGAAGGGGGGGGGGGGGGAGACTACCTCCGTCTCCAAATGGACAAACTGGGGCGTGAGTAATGGCTTATGGCTTCCTCTACGGAGCTATAGTTCTGCCCTGCTTTCATCTTTGGAGGTCTGGGGATGGGGGGTCAGGGTGGGGGCAGTACTGGAGCTCATGGCCAATGTAGGACTGCTGGGGGGGGGGGGGGGAGGGGAGGGTGGGCTAGGGGGGATGCAAACACAGCCTCTCTGATTTAGGAGCTGGAACAGAGCTGTCGGTATTCGCTCCCAACCGGAACTGTGTGTGTGTGTGTGTGTGTGTGTGTGTGTGTGTTTGTGTGTCTGTGTGTGTGGGGGGTTGGTGGGCGAGGTTTATGTGTGTGTGTGTGTGTGTGTGTGTGTTCTGAACAGGCAGCTACGCAAACTGTAAAACAAGATAAGGCCGGAAAGGAGTTTGTTTATACATGTGCACAAAGGAAATCAGGGATGGATAAGGGAGGGCGGGTGAGAGGAAGGGGTGAAGGGAGGGAGAAGAGGAAGGGAGGAAGGAGGGGAGGAAGAGAGGGAAAGAACAATTGCATGCTGTTTATACTGTTTCAGTTGAAGAACTGTGTGTCGGATGTAATGAACTCTCATTCATTCATCAACCGCGTTATGTCCAGCTGCCGTCCCGTGCTGATTTACACACACACACACACACACACACACACACACACACACACACACACACACACACACACACACACACACACACACACACACACACACACACACACACAATCCTTCGTTTCGCAACAGTTCTTCTTTCTTCTAATGAGGATTTAATCCCAGATCCTGTCACTGCCAGGGAATCTTGGCAAACGTCTAAAAAGGGTGATATTGTAATTACACCAGCACCAGTAAACACTCTCTAATGCTGGACATGAGGACTTATCACAAACAGGCCAATGGAAGTTCTATTTAAAATCTATAATGGTGTATCAGTAAGTGTCTTTATGTAAACATTATATATATTGTGTTTTACATGGATAATGAACACAAATCTGTACCATTCCGTAACTATAATACAGACGTTCCCATATTATGCACCTGTCCGATCATAGAAACAATATATTTTCCTCTACACAGTCTCTACCATTACTGCTGTAAGACTGCTGCTTTTAGTCTGCTGAATGTATTTTGGTTTACAATGAAAGGGAGAAGTCCCCTTTTGTCTTAGAGATGTAGCTTGGGTGAAAGCTCCTGCATCCTCATTCTTCAGTCTGATTCCTTTCTATAAAAATTGCATGAATGTACAGCTCATCCTCAGTCGGCACTGAATCCTCTTCACTGGCTCCTGGCCGTCTCTCACTCTCCCTTTGTTTAATTATCTCTCTCCCTCACACTCGGCCTTCTGGGAAACTAGGTATTTTACAGCCAAGCAGAATGGTACATTCCCCAAAAGGGGAATGTACCATTCATGATTGGCTGAACAACCGTCTAGCTGAACAACAGCATACAAGTTGCTTTGTGTATTGTGTCGTCAAAGGGGGAGGCAGGCATTTGATTAAAGTAACTTTGATTGAAGTATTGTCTTAGTAAAGAAGACAACGGTTGATCTTCGGGGTGGCAAAGATCAACTCTGCATAAAGACTCAAACTTTTTCAATCCCAAGTCACCGTGAAAAGTGTGGTTCCGGGGATCAGACTCAAGAAGTCCAGCTAGTCCGGCATTCATCGTGTGTGTGTGTGTGTGTGTGTGTGTGTGTGTGTGTGTGTGTGTGTGTGTGTGTGTGTGTCGCCCCCTCTGCTGGGTACACAGATGTCATATTGTTGGTTAGGTATTGCATGAGGTGGCTGTGCATCGCGTGTGTGTGTGTGTGTGTGTGTGTGTGTGCGCGCTCCACCCGTTCCCTATGCTGAGCCGCAGTGTTTTTCCTGGTGAGGAGGAGGAGGAGGAGGAGGAGGAGGGGGGTGGGCGATGCACACGCTGACCCCAGACAGAGACAGAGGGTGCGGACACGGCCCAGTGTCTCTCTCTATTGTATTATTCATCCCAGTGTCACCTCTCATCTCAGAGCAGCAGATGAGCACGGCGAGGACAGCCTGGGGTCTTCTCCCTGACACACACACACACACACACACACACACACACACACACACACACACACACACACACACACACACACACACACACACACACACACACACTGCACGCCAACAGTGTGTGTGCGCATGTGCCACACTCGATATGCCTCTCTAAGCTGCGGACCATTCTTCTGAAGTTGTTTTCTCTTGACTGAAGAAATGAAAACTGTGTGTGTGTGTGTGTGCATCTGTCCCCTCAGGCATCCCCCCCCCCCCCCCCCCCCCCCCCATAGTTAGGACCCTTTCCAGCCCCCCTGGGAGCCACCCCCTCTCTGTGTTTTATTAATGACTCTGAGAGGCGGCCAGCGATCACTCAGACCTCGGACCTCCTGCTCACCGGGGGGTGGGATGTGTCCCTGGCCGGATGGGACTGGCGGGGGCAGGGGGCAGGGGGTTGTGGGTAACGGTGCCGTTTGTGCCAAATGAACACCGGTATGAGCGGCATGTCTGGAATGTCCGCTGGGTGTGTCTCCCCCGCCGCCCAGCGGGCCGGGCCGTGACGTGGGGGGCGGGGGTCTCGAGGGTCCGCGTCCCAGACGGCGGCCCCACCTCCGGGCGAGGGGGCGGAGGCGGGCAGCGGAGCGGAGCGGCAGGGGATGTGCACAATGGCGTTGTTTTAGCGGAGAGGCAGGTTGTCTCTAAATAAAAGGAGAGCGGGCCGGCAGCAGAGACCGGCAGCTTGCCCCCTGGCCGAGGTCTGACCGGGGGCTGGTGGGAACAAGCCTCTTTGTATTTCCGTGGGTCAGTATCGTACGTGTGTGTGTGTGTGTGTGTGTGTGTGTGTGTGTGTGTGTGTGTGTGTGTGTGTGTGTGTGTGTGTGTGTGTGTGTGTGTGTGTGTGTGTGTGTGTGTGTGTCCGTATACGTCTTCTTTGTGTGTGTGTGTGAATGCCTAACGTGTGTTTTGCATATGTCTGGCTGTGTGTGTGTGTGTGTGTCTGTGAATGTCTAACAAGTGTGTGTGTGTCTGTGTGTCTGTGTGTGTGTGTGTGTGTGTGTGTGAGTGAGCGAGAGTACCACAGTGAGTCCCGAGGCATCAAACACACAGAGAGGAGCAGTGCCTCTTCAAAGGCCCGGGCGTTGAACCGTCATCTTGGGGCCTGTCAGCCTCCTGTCAGCCTGCCAGGTCCACTCTGGTCCTCTGATGGAGCAGGCCCCCCCACCGCTCACACCCTTCCACTCATTGTACTTCTTTACCATTTCCGCATTCTTCCTTTAATCACCTCTCCTTTCATCTTCTCTTTTTTTCATCTCCTCTTTCTCTTATTTTCTCTCATCTCCTTCCCCCTCTCTCTCTTCTTTCACCTTTCATCCTTCCTTCTCTTCTCTCCTCCTCTCCTCTCCTTCCCTCCCCCTTCCTCCTCTCTCTCTCCTTTCATCTTTCCCCCTTCCTTCTCTTCTCTTGTCTCCTTCTCTCCTCTCCTCCTCCTCCAGGCCCTGGGTTCTCCCCCTGCAATTTACTGGGTAATTATTCCATTGTGTAAACAGCCATTGCTACGGACCAAACCCTGGCATGCCTGTAAGCATCCTCCTGTCACAGTGCACATCTATCTTCTGCTGTGTCCCGGCCGCACGACCTGTCACAAAATGGAAGCTTGAGCTCTCTCTTTGAGAGAGACAGACAGAGACAGAAAGAGATGGAGAGACAGAGAAAGAGAGAGGGAGAATCAAGGGCTGTCAAGAGTCTGTGGGGCCTCTCTGAACGCGCTCATGTAAACACACGCACGCCGGCAGGCGCACACATGCGTGCAAACGCACACACCCCCACACCCATGCACAAAGTTTGTTTTGTGTAAATGCGTTGTGTTCTGCTCACAGTGTCTGAATAGCTTCCTGCTGTAGCCGTTACCTCACCCGTTTTACATCTGTTTGCATTGACGTCACAATTTACATTTATTTGGATCAGAACTGAGGATCTCTGGATCAACAGATGGCTGGCAGTCTTGGTTGTTAAATGTTTTCAGCTGGGTAAATGGAAACGTAACTCCCGCCACCCGATATATATATTCAGATTTAAATCAAAGGCTGTGTGTGATTTTGGTACAGTGTAGGATTTGTATCTGCTGGTCTCTCTGCCTACAGCTGGACGGTTTCCACCACTGTTGTGCTCCTCCTTGTCCGGTTGTAGCTTGGCGTCTGTTTTTGTACACATCATGCATTCCTAAACAGCTCCCTGTGCTTTGTTTATCGTCAGCAACAGTTCACCCCGTCGGAGTGAATTTTTCATTGCCACGTCTATTTCTGGTGGCCCCGGAAACACACTGGGACTCGAACCCAGGAACCTTTTCGGTCGGCTGATAACACTCCCTTTCCCTCCTCTGCTGGTCTGTCCGCTGGAGATACCCAAACCAGACCTTTAGTAACTGTCCATACGCTCACAGCAACACAAATCATGTTAGAATGTTTTTTTTTTTTTGCAACTGTTGGAGAGATTTTTTATTTCTTTTTTGTTTATGAAGTGAATACTTCACCCGTTCACACGGAAGCACAGTGTAGAGGATGTGATCAGATTCCCTTCAGGAAGGATCCCAGATGATCAGGGGGAGGTCATGGTTAACTAAAAACGAGTTGGACATTGTTTTAGAATACCACCTAACATATGGCTGCCTTTCAGAGGCCCCTTAGGAGCAAGTCTGGGCAGTTTGGGGCCATAAGGTGTGTATTGATCTGCCCTCTTCCCCATTGGGGGGCTGGAGGCTTTGGGTGGGGGGGGCGGGGGTGTGAGCCTGGCCCCCTGGGGGGGAGAGGTGATTGGAGCTCCGTCCCCCCTGCTCTAATCAACGGGGTCGTGCTGGACGGTGGCGGCCCCAGCTGTGGTTCTCCGAGCTGCTGACACACGCCGTTATCTGGGCTGTGGGAGGAGGGGGAGGAGGAGGAAGAGCAGGGGGGGGGGATGCATCCACCCTCCTGCATCTGTTCCGGCTCGCTGCCTCCTTTCTAATGGGTTAACAAGAAGCAGTAACTCACCCCTGCACCTTCTCCTCGCTACCCCCGCCTCCACCACACTTCCAGACGTGCACGTGCATACACTTGAGGAGACACAAGCTCGGATGTGCATGCATACACACGTAGACAGCCACTGGATTCGCACGCACAGACACACGAGCAAGAACAAGCGCACACACACACACACACACACACACACACACACACACACACACACACACACACACACACACACACACTCTGAAGCACATTCATTCTGAACATATTGTAAGTTCACACACAGACAACTGGCTCGGTCCGGATTGTTGTGCTTTGTGCCGCTTGGTACTACTTCATCTATCTCCCTTTATTCTTGTCTATTCCTCCCTCCCTCCCTCTCTCTCCCTCCCGTACTCCCGTTTCCAGTGATTTTGGCAGCGGCACAGCCTCCTTTGTTTCTCTCCGACTTTTCAAACGTCTATTTATGCACCCCGGTGTAATTGTGTGCTGGGACGGATCTGGTTGGAAACCGTTTTGCATCACAATGGAGTCCCATCGAGCGGCACCACTCATCCTGCAGCGGTCCAGTATACCAGGCCCGGCTCCTCTCCTGTACGTGTGCGTGTGCGTGTGTGTGTAAAAGAAAATCCATACATTAAACATGTGATGGGGCCTCCCGTCCCCATACTGTCCGTATGCTTGAGCGGCTGCGGCCCGGGGAACGCCATGATGTCATGGCGACTGGAAAATAAAAAAGGGAAAAAGGACGCCACTGAGCATTCTGTTTACGTCTAATCAAAAGAGCCCTTTGAAGTCTGTCGGTCGGCTTTGAAAGGGTTTTAACGAACGCTGGTGCGTTACGTCACGCTGCGGTCCGGTTGAAAGTACTCCAGGACCCGCAAGCGTTGGTGTAATTCGTTGGACAAATTGATTTTTAAGCACAATTTAAGGAGAAGTCGATTATTTGGTAGAAAGTGACCCAGACATTGCATCTAGGTTTGCATATTTTTTTCCCTGATAAGCATGTGGGAGAGAAGGTTATTTGATATTCAAATAATCCTGCGCTTTCGCTTTTGCAAACAATGCAAAAAACAAACCCCACTTTCCATCGCCACACAACAATCTAGTCTCACGTAAATAACCTCAAACTTTAGCTTCAATTTGGACCTGAATCCCAGCAGTGCCTTGTTCGTGGTTACATTACTGTGAAATACAATCGAATCAATCGAATACTGTATTTAAAATCGATTACTGAAACCTATTGTTGAGAGAACAATATGGCCAAACAATCTTACAATTGACATACAAATGAATGTCACAAATATGAACACCTTTAACACAGCAATGCCACCAGGCCCTAGTTCTCCTACGTGAACAGTTCTCTGTTTGGCCGAGGAGGTGGGACGGGGAGGGCATTGGAATGGAGCCCAGGATATATTTCCATCGCCCAGTAAAGGGATACCGGCTAACTTCAGGACCCTGATTTACGGTTGCCACCCAGTTGTGGTATTTATTAGGTGCTCAATCAAATGGGTTCAGAATGTCTGGTCTGCTCTGAAGCTATCTCTTCTCAGCTCTTCTATTTCCTGTGTGTCCAACCCGGTCTCTGACATCGGTCACTCCGTGTACTTTGTTGTGAGACTACATTTGAAAATATCACTTCAAATATAAAATGCTATTCTAGCTAAAATATAAAGATACTACGATATTTGAAAATGAAAAGATTCTGTTGTCAAAGGAAATGACCACGATGTTGATGAAAGGACCAACCCACGTTTATTTAAGTAAAGATATCGTCACGTTGGGAGTGCTAGGTCGGCCATCTTGTACAAAAAACAACTGCCAGCTTCGGAACACAAAACACCTGTATAAAAAGTGTGTCTGGGTACGAGTGATGTTTTTTTTGTTTATTTTCTGTGATTGTGTTAATTAAACTACAGGCAAGAATGCGTGGCATTTGAAGGCATGCACCCACATCACAGCCCTCTTGTTACCTTGTTCCATCCAGGGACAAAAGTCCCTCCAATTAGGTGCTTTCCTCTCTCTCTGTCTCCCTCTGCCAGTCTGTGTTTAGGAATGTGCCGACCAGACAGCCAGCCACCCAACGCCCTGTCTCTCTCACTCTCTCTCTCGTGTGTGTGTGTGTGTTGTCATGGCACTTTCTCACTGAACCCTGATGGCTTGAGGATGACAGGTATGAGATGGACCCTAGCTAGCACCTGACTGGAGGTGGGAGTGGGATTAGCACAAGCCCTCAGAAGAGGTTTGAGGGCCAACAGTGTCTGGATGGCGCGGCTAAGCTACAGCTAACAGAGAGAGCACCACATATGGAGTGGATTAACGCAACAGAGTCCTGGGCGGGATGTTTTGAAGACTCGATATGAAACTTTATGAATCCATAAAAGGGGATCTAGACACTACCAGTCACATGACAGTGTTGAAAAAAAAAAGATGGAACCGCACTATGTAGTTGCTGTTCTTGTGGGTGTGTTCAGGATTGTTTGAATATACAGGTTTGTTAGTGAATCAATTTAAATATAGTTTTTATTAAAATGATACCATTAACTATTTTGGTCTACAAATCAGCAATCTGCTGCCATGGAGAAGATGAAGAGTAGCGTTCTAAAAAAATCAGGTTGACCTAAAGTTTTGTTAAACGTGATTATGTCCTTGCTTAGATATGGTCGTTCCATGAACACCGATGACGCAGTACACAGGTGTTGCTGAGTTCCCTCCAAGCACACCTGCACCATGTGTTTGGAGGTATTTCAGGCATGCATGGACCATGTGTGATTATATACTTTCCAATGTGGTTTTAGTGCTGCCTAATCCCTATATTTCCCCATGGAAATATGAAGTAAACGCCAGAAAAAAACCTGGAATGTATTTTGACCATACATTTGACTGGTTGAAATTTGCAAAATGTTGACAGCATATCTTAAGTTAAATTTGTTACAATATTGTAAAAAAAGAGAAAGGGTCCTCAATCTATGCAAACTGAGCCAGATTGAGTGAATAAATCAACTACATGTTACAACATTGGTTTTGAGTTTTTAATCTTCCCAGACAGTGATACAAAATTAAGACAAATATTAAGAGTTTGTACTAAATGTGCAAATTATAGGCTTCTACAAAAAGGTATATACAATTATTTACAGAATGTCTTCTATTCAAAGTACTCTACTCAAAACAACATCGACTAGCTTATAGAAAATGTGCACAAGCTTTGCCACATTTCTTGGTCCTTTATGTCCACTATAATCACAAAAAGACATATTTTGGCAAATTGGACCCCTACATATACATATAATCTTTAAACTGTGGAATAAAATAGTGGAACAAGGCTTGGACAAAGAAAATGCCTCTCGTTTTCTATTTACAAAGTACATTCATAAAAAAGTATCGTCAAAATGACTCATGATATTATACAAAAACAGACAAGTTAGGCGACCTTCAGCAAAAACAAGACAAAATGGACAAAACAACAACAACTATACAAAACCCTGAGACACTTTGCACATTAAAAACATGGCGGTCAAGAACATCACTTAGCGTTCCGGCCATAGCGGGACTCGAACCCCCACACTCTCCCCTGTGCCAAGCGTGTTTTATGTCGAGGAAGAAGACGCACACTTAGGCTGACCAAAATTGAAGGAAGCCGGAGTCCAACGTCTAAAAATAAAGCGGAAGGAGGAAGATTGCTCCTTTTTTTTGTCCCCCCCAAAAAAAAAATATATCCACTTCTTGGTCCCGGTTCTATTCTCAGCCCAGCCCTGGCCATGTTCAGCCCCCGTCAGCAGTTTCCGCACAGCCCTTAGCACCTGAGTACCGAGAGTCCCGGAGTCAGACGAAGGTGCGAGAGCTGGACGACGCGTCGAGGTCAGCGCTTTGTTCCAGTAACAGCCGGCGTGCAAGACCGGTGGAAAGCACTTCCTGGTCGCGGGTGCCACCAAACGGGTAATAAAAAAACTAAAACATGCGTGAGGTGAGCACCGGGGCACACTTTGAGCCCAGTCTTCCCAGGGAAAGGGAGGGAGGGGGAGACTGGCACAGCCGAGAGGAAGTGGACACAATGGGGGGGAGGGATGTAGTTTGTTGGTTCAGCAGTAGACTGGGGCCCCGCAGTGAGAACTTCACCGCATCGTCTACACCAGGGGTCACCAACCTTTTTGAACCTGAGAGCTACTTCATGGGTACTGAGTCATACCAAGGGCACCCCGTTTGATACGCTTCTGAAATAACAAATTTGCTCAGTTTGCCTTTAGTTATATATTATTATTAATGTTTAATGATAATCATCTATGTGAAGACATTGATCATGTTAATGATTTCTCAAAATAATTATCAACAATGACTTAAAAAAGGTGAGAAAGAGTTGTTCCAGAATGAGTTGTGCTAACAGGCCGGCGGGCGCCTCATTTGGTCCTTGCGGGCGCCCTGGTGCCCGCGGGCACTGTGTTGGTGACCCCAGGTCTACATCCTCGCGAACCAGAGGTAAGACAGAGGGGGAGTGAGAGAGAGAGACACTTCCCTTTTAGTCCTTGACACGTACCAGCGAGCGGTCAACAGGCCTCGGTCCTAATGGTGTGTTCCTGAACCCTGAATCCTCGGACGCCAGCCTTCCGAGTTGCACGTTTGACGTCCGGTCTCGGAGCATCCATAGCGTTCCTGTTCGTCTTTGTGATTGTGGCATGAGATTGGCTAGCCGTTGTTTATTGTTAGCTACATTAGCCTCTTCAGCAAGCCAGCCCGAAAACAAACAACACAATGTTACACTGTATTGCACGCACAGCAAGACCATGCAATGTATAAATTGGTGACCGGAATAAATTAGCAATGTAATCAAGTGTGTAAGAGCATTTAAAAATCATTTTGTCGAGAGCGTCATCACTGCTCTCGGCCTACTCTCAGATTTTCGAAAGGTGAAGACAAAAAGGGGGCGTGCCTTCGAGAAACGCCGCAAGAAAGCTGGGAGGTGTTCGACTTTTGACTCGGAAGTCTGCCGTTGGAGGATTCAGGAACACACCATAATAGACCGTGCTGCTTGAGAGTCGGCTGGTGTCCCGTCGGCACTCAGCCGTGGGCATGGTTACCCGGCCACCGCATGGGAAAATTACACAGGAGCCCCCCGGGGTAAACAGATCAGGTGGAAGGAGAAGAGGGGCCTCCTGGTAGGAGGGGGGGCGTCCTGGAAGGAGGAGGGGGGCGTCCTGGTAGGAAGGGGGGGGGGGCGTCCTGGTAGGAGGTCTGGGTCCGTGAGGCTCGTCAGGCCCCCATCTAGCCTCCCTCAGCCCAGACAGCTTTGGTCCTCCTCCGCTGCGGTTGCCGTGGGATGGATCACAACGACCGACACCCGGCCACGCACCACTCCCTCTTCCTCCTCCGTCTGCCGGCCACGCCCCCCTCCGCGGCGCTCGCAGGGAGACAGACGTACGCCCGCATTCCAGACACCACTGCTGATCTGCAGAGAGAGAGAGAGACAGAGACAGAGAGAGAGAGAGAGAGAGAGGGAGAGAGGGAGAGAGGGAGGGGGGGGGGGGATAATAGTTTAGGCATCCGAAGAACTCCCGATAAGGCGCTTCATGATCAGACTTCTGCCCATGACCGCAGGGCAGCGCGGAACTTTCCTGGGGGGGGGGGGGAGGTATGTGTGTGTGTACCGAGGGCTCAGCAGCAGATGAGCGGCTTATCGCCCTGTGCCGTTCCAGCTGCCCGTCCTGCAGGGCATTCATGAGAACCACGAACGGGACGGGCGTTCAGGGTTTGGCAGCTTCAGTCATTTCGTCACATCGGCAGGGAGGCCATGGACCGATCGGATGGGAGGTCCGTGGATAGATTAGAAGCCCAGTCTTAGCCGTCGGATCCAATACATTGATATTCAACTCTGCGCTAATCTATTTAAGCAGTGCGGTCGTCTCCTCTTGCGGTTCCTAGCGGCCTGACGTGGCGCTCCCGAAATGTGTGGGGCACTAGTTAAATTACACACACGTGGTGAATTCTTTGGGTTCCAGGGTAGGACCTCCTCCCTCTCATCCCTGTACTTTTCCGTGGAGGGGATAGTTTGCCCTGTGCTGCCGGTATGGAATGCATCTGATCATTTGGCTGTAGGAGACGCAATATTGAACTCCGTCTTGCGTGTTTTCAGAAATAATGCAATTCTGGCACGCTAGAGGAAGGGTGTGTGTGTGTGTGTGTATTTTGCAGAGTGTGTTTCTGGCGTTTGCGGCGCTAGCTTACAAGGCCTCCAGCTCAGGGGTGAACACCCCACTAGAATGCTGTATAATAAGTCACCCTGAAACACTACGGAATGAACTCCTGATCAAGCTTGTACTGACGCCTGATGGAAACGAAAAGAGACATTCTTGCAGTGTACTCAAGCAGGAAAGATAGAGGCTAAATTGATTTCTGAATACTTGGCTGTGCCGTACTTGTCTAGGATGCAGTCTATGCAACAGCTGCAAGGAAGCTTGCTGGCATTCCTTTGTTAAAAGAGTTACTGGGAGGCAACCTCCTCCATCCCTCTGTGATCAAAGAGAGGCAAGGCAGCGGCACACATCGCATGCAATGGAGCACGCCAAATGGTGTGTGTGTGTGTGTGTGTGTATATGTATCTGTCTGTGTCTGTGTCTGTGTCTCCAGTACAGAGGATGTAGAGCACACCAGCTCCATCTAAAATAGATTATTTTACACTCTGCCACGATGTGATTATTTCTCAGTGCCAGTGTTAATCCAGGAACACATCCCCACATTGCTGTAGGGAGCCTTTCATATGCAGGCATATGAAAAATGAAGCTCCATCCACCACGCATCAAAGGAAAGAAGTCTGGGGGAAAAGTGTGAAAGAACAGTATAACGCTCTAGAATACTTTATGTTGGGCTGTGTATTTGATTCAGCAAGCGCTTCGGCAGCATTGCACCGGATTGCATCACTTTCTGCATAAAGAACAAAGAAGCCTGTGCTTACATGCGCTAGGCCATCTTTGATGCCGGGAGAGAAAGCCTGGTCCCTTATCAGACCTTCACCCAGACCGCCACGACAAAACAAGGAGCCTGCTGTCACCGGGAATTAGCTCTGGGCCGTCTCACGGTCTCTGGG
Organism: Pollachius pollachius; assembly: GCF_949987615.1. Taxonomy (NCBI): domain Eukaryota; kingdom Metazoa; phylum Chordata; class Actinopteri; order Gadiformes; family Gadidae; genus Pollachius; species Pollachius pollachius. Next base: position 22,939,542 of record NC_136940.1, read on the forward strand.
CCATTTCCCGTCATGCCAAGGTCAATTCCACTGAGCGACCATCAAAGCCCTACACATCTCCACCACCATCTCAGTTTCAAGACCCAGAGACTGAAAGGGGGGAGATTGCTGGTGAACGACCACAGATAGCAAACTCGGACTCGCCTTCGAATGCATTTCACATCTACATTCAGCAGACGCTGCTATCCAAAGGGACTCTTAAGGGAGGCTGAGGACGTTCAAAGCTAAATTGGGAGTTACTAAGCTAAAGATAAAAAGGTAACGGATCAAACAGGGGCGGGGTGGCAGACATGGAGGAAGGGTTGAGGCTGCAGACTGACAGACTTCGACCTTTTCAAAACACCCAGCATCTTCCTGCAGCGCACGGGAACACAGCGTCAGCTTGTGACAGCTTGAGTTCTTTAATTACGTTGCACCACTTGAGCGCGATTACCAAACCCAAAGGCGTGCGTTTGAGGATTAACGAATACCTCCTCCAGGACACAACACACCAGAATATAGCCTTGATGTGATATCACGTCCTCACACACACACACACACACACACACACACACACACACCTGAGGGTTTAGCAAGGCCAACCCTGGCCCCCCCCCACCACAAGTGCTTCGTCTGCACTCTCCTCGTACCTCCGACTGCATCTGCTCACTAGCATCCTCTGGGAGATAAATACCAATTACCCACAATGCACCAGACCCACCCTCAATCCCCTCTTGTCTTTGTATATGTTTTGAGGTGTCTTTACAAACGGATTGTAATACCGTGTTTACTAATGACTGTTAATGTAAAATCAACTGGCAATCGCGCGCGCACACACACACACACACACACACACACACACACACACACACACACACACACACACACACACACAGAGTACTGTCTGCGTCGCGTCCCTGCGGAAAGCCCAGTGAAAACATTATTCTGGTGCGTTGTCGGCGGGGACAAAAGAGTGTCTGTGTTTGATTGAGGCCGGGCCACTCCGCTGCCACTTCAGAGGCGGCTGAACGTCGCGTAATGCAGATTAATTAGCGGGCGGAGATGCCCAGCTGGCCCTCAGAACGGACCCCTGGCCGCTGTATGACAGCCCGTCTCCTTCCGAGGGACCTAATCAAATTAGTCGGGGCGATTATTCAGTCCCTCTTTAAGTACCTTTTCCCTTTTTTTTTCGCCTTCCCTTTTTGTAGCTCACAGCGTGGAGAAAGCGCCAATAAAAACTCCATTAGGGTTTATGCAAATGAACGCCTGCGTGCAGAGGGCTGTAATGTGGCGGATTGATTACTCAGGGGACCGGGAGAGGGTGGCCACGTGTGGTGTGTGTGTGTGTGTGTGTGTGTGTGTGTGTGTGTGTGTGTGTGTGTGTGTGTGTGTGTGTGTGTGTGTGTGTGTGTGTGTGTGTGTGTGTGTGTGTGTGTGTGTGTGTGTGTGTGTGTGTGTGTGTGTGTTTTAGAAAGACGGGGGGCGTGGGTTTGAGCTCAGAAAAGGCAACGTGTGTGTTTATGCGTGCGCGCCGTATTTGTGAGTGTGTGTGTGCGTGTGCAGGGCTCGTACACAGATGCCACAATAAAAGGCCCATTCAGCGTGCGTTCCTGGTGGCCCTCACAGTCAGCCACGCATTAATAAAACATTAGGCGTGCGTGTGTGCGTGCGTGCGTGCGTGCGTGGCCCCTTCTCTCCTCCAGAGATCCCAACGTGACCTTTCCTATCCACGGCAGCTGTCTGGGGGATGGCGGGTGCCCAACGAACAACACCCCCCCTCCCCCCAGCCCCTTCCTGCTGCTCCTCCTCAAAGTGACCGTTTACTGGCCCAGGTGGACCCCGTCAACACCCCCTGCTCATAGGGGCTCCAGCCCTACTGTTGTGATGAAAAGGAACCAAAACATAGGATGGGGATGGGAATGACCTTGCTACCACATACCTCTGAACGATTTGGGGAAATAATCAAATTGCGATTATTTTGACCAATATTGCGATTGCGATTTAATGTGCGATTTTTATAATTTATTAAGTTCCTTATGATGGTTATTATTCACTTAAAAAAGAAATCAATCATTCTTTAGTACGACCAACACAACATTGGAAGCAGTCAACATAAAAACTGCTCTTTCCTTTAGGCCAGGCCGATGTGTTGAGATTAATTTATATTATAAACTTCTTTATTTAACTATTGAATTGTAAAATAAAAAGAAATGAATCGTACTGATTTCCAGTCAGTAAAGGTAACAACTCACATTTTTTTTAATATACTTTTTTCTTTTTTTTTTTAAATCGCAGCCTTTGCGATTTGCATACCACGTTCTATTACATCCCGATTTCGATTTGAATTTGATTAATCGTTCAGCCCTACTTCTTGTTATTGTAAACATTCTATTCCAGTCAAGCCGCTGCTTTTAACCACAGTATTGGCGTGAAATATATGTTCGGACAGTAACTGCTTCCGTTGTCCCCAACACACTATTTAGTTTGTTGAGGGATACTTTACCATCCATTTCCATGTGCAATGCGGCAAAATAAGACGCTACAATCGTGAACAAAAGCCCCCATTAAAGACAAACGGCCTAACCCAAAGCATTGGGCTCTGCACCTCCGATTGGCCAAGCTTGGTAAACAAAAATGTTCCCATGATGTCCTCTCCCTTGTTTTGCATCCCCCACAACCACGATTCCCCCCCCCCCCCAGACATTTTCAAATAGTTTTCCATCAGCAGTGGTCTTCAGGCCGGCTCTTGGGACCGTGGTGGGTCACATCTGGGGGTTGGATGGGAGTGGGTGCTGAGAGCTGGGTTCTGAGTGGTGACGCCAGCCAGGCCTAGCTGGTAACGGCACACAGCAAAACCCAAACCGTCCGGGCAACTAGTGATGGCCAAACCCTCACGCGTCATTAACAAATGGTTACTAATGGGCACCCAAAACCACTCCTTCATTCCTCCCAAATTAGAAAACGCAAGGTTGGCTTTTAAAAAAACAGGGCGATGTTGCCAGTAATGCGACACCTGGGTCTGGTGTGTGTGTGTGTGTGTGTGTGTGTGTGTGTGTGTGTGTGTGTGTGTGTGTGTGTGTGTGTGTGTGTGTGTGTGTGTGTGTGTGTGTGTGTGTGTGTGTGTGTGTGTGTGTGTGTGTGTGAAAACACACGAGGCTAGTGAAGGGAAGGCAGCTGACTAACAGTGGAATCACTCAGCCCCTCGTAAAACATAAAAGGAGCATTTACACACACGCATACAAAGACACTCTCTAAACACACAACATGCACAACACACACACGCCATATTATTTCTTTGCTTGACCCCAGTTGAAAGTTGACAGCGGAGTGTATTTTTAGTTAGCCGCTAGTCACGCCTGCCAAACACTGCAAAACACAACTCTGTCTCTCCCTCCGTTACGCTCTTTTCCTCCCCATTATGTGTCCACGTCCGCGGAACGCACTTCTCTCGCCCCCGTGCCACCCTTCTCTTCCAAAACAGCCACCTCATCTCCGCCTTTACACGGACTGCACTCCTGCTCCATCTCCTCTCCCCTCCAGCCGTCGGTCACGGGCGAGAGCGAGACAAGCATCTCCTGCTGTGGCGTCTAGAGGGGCATGAGACTGATGCCCGCTTAACGAGCAGGGCTTCTGGAAACCGGAGCTTTTTCCATCTCGACTGTAATTAAACATAAAGGGCTAGGGCAGCGCGACGGCAGCAGCAGCAGTAGCATTGAGGATCCCGAGGGGGACCTTGATGTTTTGCCTCGCCAGCCTGTCTGTCTCCTTCCCCTCAGAAGCCCAAAACAAACATAACAAAAAGGAACGCGGCCAAACCAAGTCACAGAGTCTTCACTGTGCCGGGAGCCTCAGGATGCACCGTCCAGCTGGAATTCACCGGACAACAAACACATCGCTATGGTTTTCGCTTCTGCTCAGTTTTTGTCCTGCAGGGCCGAAATCATTTGGTTTCAAATGCATCCTAGGTGCCTTTTGTCGTAATTAGGAACAGCACGGTAAATCATTGTGTATCAAAGTATATCATGCAGATACTGGCATTTGTCAAAACTATATGACTATGTATATACACGCTACTCAAACCAAATGTTACCAAGATCATGTTGATTTATTTAGCACCTAGTCGTGGCTTCCCTCTAGACTTCCTGGTGGTGGCTAGAGTACTATAGAAACCTTACCGACAGACGCAAAGTCCTCAAAAAGGTCCATTTGATAATGTCATTTTTACATTTTAAACGCAACTACCATTGTCTGATACTGGATCCGGCGCTGGCATCCACTGTAGTTCCCTCGTGCAAACGTCTCACAGTTTATACGACCCTCATTCCACAGGGCCCTGAGGTCATAAAGCTCACGTTGCCAATGATCAGAGGTTAACCTGGTTAAAAAGTTTGAGGCTGCACGGCCAGCAAAAATGTCTGCGCCGGTGTTTGTCTTCTAAAAGTGAATGACTGGCACTGTGTGTGTTATCAAGAGCTGCCCTTTAGACTCGTAGTACATACGGCTCGGCAAATAAACACAGGGGGTAATTGCTCCTAATAAAACCTCCGTGGGATCCATTCATAGAAAGGAGACGGTGTCTAACACGCAAGGCTGTGTTCAGTTCAGGGGGAAAGCTATACACAAAATCTGATCAAATATGAAGCACAGTGAGTGTGTGCTACTTCATAGAGATGTGTCATTATATGATCAAATAACTGTATTTTCCCTTCTAATGGCCTGGAGTCATGAAACCTAAACCAGCTCTGTCACCACCACCACCAGTCACACGTTGGGCTTCCTCTTCCTCTATCCAACCGGTTTTTCAGGATATAAAGATTGAATCTCGTATCCAAGCGCAAATCAGTGACACCAGCCACCTGTCGTTGCCCCCAGCGTGTTCCAACACTCTTGCCGTCCGTTTGTTGTGACGGTATATTAAAAGTAGCAGGGCTGTCGTCGGTACATACCATAGATACCGTAGACACGTTTCATTTCATCATACCGACTAGCTGTTAAAAAACGCTGGTTCTGTCAATCATCAGGGAAAAACATGTTGCTTTGTCGGGAGAGTTTGGACACGATTCCTATTTAGACAGACAGACGGCTATGTGGGACAAGCTACGACCTAGAACTGAACCATAGTGTGTGCAGTGACCTCTGAGACACTATGCAACACTTAAGAGAGACTTATACCATCCCAGTAGCCCCAGCTCGCGTCCTGGCCCAGCGATGCCGTCGGTCCACCCTGCAGTCCGGTCCCGAGCAGGCCTCGACCTGCTACCTGCCTCTCTCCCGTCGCTGACAGAGGCCTGGTGTTTGTGGCTCATGCTCTGTAATTACCCAGCGCGCCGCCACATTCCTCCTGCTCTTTAAACCGAGACCTCTCCCCGTGTTTCCCCGACACCCGGCCGCCGCGACGGCGAGAATACTGTGTGAGTGTAACCACTGGCAACGGTGGGGGGATTTAAACCGGCCTCGTCCGGTTCCAAGTGATCGAGCACTTTGCCTTTTGCTCACGAGAGCGCATCCAAGCAACCTCCCCTCGGAAAGAACTACAGCGAGAGCCGGGGACGACACATGAGCAAACGGCCCGAGCCGCGGCGCGACACTCACCAGCGAGACGTCAGAGAGCGCGCCGTCCCTACGCAGACAGGTACTTCCACGTGCTGACGAAGGCGGTGGGGATGAGCGAGTACGGCACGCTGGTCACGCTGTCCCAGGAGTCCGTGGAGGGGTCGTAGCAGTCCAGCGTCTTGCACCGCTGCGCGCCGTAGCCGCCGACCACGTACAGCCGGTTCCCCGACGCCACCGCGTGGCAGCTGATGCGCTTGGCCGCCATGTCGCCGAACTTGGACCACTGGAACGTCTCGCTGTTGAAGCGGTACGCCGAGCTGGCCGAGAACTCCGTGTCCCCGCCGATGACCACCACGTGGGCGCCCGCCACCGCCGCCGCCGTGTAGCGCCAGAGCTGCGGGCAGTTGGCCGGCACCGTCCAGCGGTTCTGCACGGGGTCGAAGCACTGCACCTTGGGGAACTTGTCCCGGTTGACGCTGGTGCCGCCGAAGGCGAACAGCTTGTTCTTGGCGCCAACCACGGCGGCGTTGCTCACGCCCTCGCGGAGCGGCGCCACCAGCGTCCACTTGTTGGTCTGCGGGTCGTACTGCTCCACCTGCTTCAGGGACACGGACGGCGAGGCCGGGAAGGAGCCGGCCAGCGACGTGTGCCCTCCCACCACGTACAGGATGTGGTCCAGCTCGGCCGAGCCGTGGCCGAAGCGGGCGACCAGCATGGGCGCCGCCTTGGACCACTCGTCGTGCAGCGTGTCGTACACCCACACGTCCTTGGAGGCGCCGTTCTCCGAGCCGCGCCCCCCGGTGACGTAGACCTGACGCCAAAAGGTTTGGAGAAGCCGTTAAGAGAACCGCTACTTATAGACACAGCACATCAGCTTCTATGAATCACATAGGATGGATTTTTCATGCTTCCGATATCAATGCATTTGTTTCCTTATCAGACTGTGATTCATTTTACATTTGCATTTAGCAGACGCTTTTATCCAAAGCGAAGTAAATTGGTCGGAAGAAAGAGAACCAATGTATCGCTGTTGTTACAGTAGGGACGTTCATAGAACCAAGTGCCAAGCACTAACAATGGCTGGGTTAACCCGTTCCCCGTGTACAACAAAGGCAGCTAGGAGAAGATGCTACACAATGCTAAGTACTATTTTAAGTGCACGGACAAACAACATACAATAGTTGCGTACATTAAGTGCCAATTTAAATGAATTCAAGTAAAAGTGTTTGCTGAAATTATTTTATGAAATAAAGTGTTAAAACACATCAACATACAGCAAACGGCACATCTGCTACACGACACATCCGCCACCCACCTTACAACCGATGGCGCAGGCACTGCACTCCTTCCGGGGGCTGGGTATGTCCGTCTTGGGCGTGATCTCCTTAGTCTTGTTGTCGATCATGTACACCTTGTCGCACATGAAAGTCTGCCCCCCCAGCAGCAGCAGTGCCTGGTTCACCTTCCTGGGCCGCGCGCAGAAGCCCGTCACGATGCCGTCGTTCTGCAGGATGCGCATCTTGCAGCGCACGGCGTCCTCCACGATCTCCCGGCCCACCTTGTGCCCCATGACCAGCTCCTCCGACGCCACGTTCTTCAGCAGGTACGACTCGGGGAGCAGCGCCAGGCGCACGCAGCGCAGCAGCTCCGGCAGCTCGGCGTGCCGGCCCTCCGTGTCCGCCTTGACCCAGTCGATGACCGCCTCGTAGGCCAGGCTCTCGTCCTCCACCTCCAGCTCCTCGCTGAAGATCAGCTCCTGGACCTTGTCGCGGGGCAGGTTCAGGAAGTCCTCCGTCTTGTAGAGCGTGGCGAAGTTGGCCAGGCACATCCTCCAGGAGAGCTCGTACAGCCGCTGGCACTGGTGGGCGTCGGAGAGCAGCATCATGCCCAGGCAGTTGGACTCGTGGAGGTTCTTCTCCAGGAACTCGGCCGCCGCGTCGCGGATGTCGTGGAACTGCAGCATGTCGCCCGCCTCCAGCAGCGACTCGGCGTTCTCCTCGTTGATGATGACCCGCGCCGAGTAGGCGTAGTCCAGCAGCAGCTCCAGCACCTCGGGGTGCAGGGAGTCGTGGAAGTTGACCTCGGCGTCGCGGCTCTCGCGCAGGCCGCCGCTGAACATGGCCTCGAAGTAGCGGCTGCAGGAGGCCAGCACGGCCCGGTGGCAAGGGAAGGCCCGGTTGCCGGCCCGCAGCGCCACGTCGGTGAAGCACTTGCGCTTGCGCAGCAGGTTGAGCTGGGTGAGGAGGCTGTCCGCGTGGGACGTCTTGTGGTACAGGTGGATGTTCATGGAGCCGTTGCTGGAGCGGGACTTCCGGTTCTCGTGGTTGCTGACGGACATCTTGACTCGGGCCTAGGCAGAAGGTAAGGAAGAAAGGATTAGCTTAGATTAGCCTGTTAGGTGAACTATTAATTACACGGTGCCGTTTTTTTTTTAACCTTCACTCTTGATATTGATTTATTGGTTGAACAAACAGAAAACAAGGCTTCCCGTAATGTAGAAATGTTTTTGTACATTACGATTGATTAATTGCCCACATATCGTGAATCAAGCGTGTCATAAACTTGTGTTATCCATATACTGCAGATCATGTAGTTATCTGCAGAGATGAAAGGAGGTCACCACACCTAAAGGAAACATAACCAGTGTTTGAATCCCTGAATCGTTAGAAAACCGCCCCACATCAGGTCCATTCTTGACCAACACCAGGGGATATGTGTGCGCTTTATCCTATATCCTTCTGTAAATACTGACAAAAATGGCAGGACAGCTTCTGAGCTGGGTGTGTTATAACAAGAGTTTAATGCCACCTCTATGAACATTTTGAACCTGTGAGTCACCTTTAAGCAAATCAATTCCTGCTAGCCACTTCCATTGCTTGCCTTCTCTCTCTCACACTCACACACACACACACACACACACACACACACACACACACACACACACACACACACACACACAAAAGATCCAACACCTCTTCAAGCAGAGCTCATGGACGATTGAATTATGCAAGAATTGTACAACAGATGCAACGGTCTCGCCGCTTGGATCATGCCGTATTCGGTTCAAGTGAGTTCATGTTGAATACCTCAACTACCTAATTTACAGAACATTTTGACTATCCCGCAGGCTTAGTTTAACTACCTGAATACGGACGGCAACGCTAACTAGTGCTTAATGACGTTCAGACCAAATAACATCTGTTCAAACAATAACTGTGTAATATAGCATATTATATTTCCAAAAAGGCAGAGAAACGTAAACAGTGTTCATTTGACAGGCCAATGTGCTGCGATCAACGAATATAGCTTCTCAAAGCCAGAGACATCCATTGTTTGCAATGGATTTGCAGTTCAAACGAAACACTAACCCCTTGGACTTCCATACAGGGGTCTGAAAATGAACTGCATGTGAAATCCAATTCGTTTCGGCCACTAAATGTAAACCTCGGTCGGAAATAAAGCAGGCGCTCAACTTTCTTCCCAGTGAGCAGCCTGCGAACATTCAACCGTCCAGCAGCGCCAGCTGCTGCGGGACATCAAAAGCTCGGGGGTTATGAGCTAGAACCAACTTCATTACATTTCGGAAGTTGGGGTTCGGAAAACCACTAAACTAAACAGGCAATTCACGTTGGTAATAGATAGCTGTGCAAGGAGGAGGAATACTATTCATTACCTGGATCGTCTCGTGGTGACGGAGCGGATACGGGGAGTCTTTATCCTGCAACTTTTGTCCCGTTGTCTCAGAAACACACTGAAACTTCTTTCCGAAACGCAACGTTTAACGTAATATCGTGAACAAAAAGCGTGGAGTGTGGACGGCCCATTGGTCTGTCCCTGCTGGTCTTCGCTGTCGCGTACAAAAAGGTTTCCAAAGTTGACAATCGGTGAGCTACTCGTGGCCCGGCGACACACGGATGAACGGTAGGTTTTGAAAAGAGAAAGAGCAAAGGCACTGCTAGTGTTTACTCTAGCTCCTCCCACTCAACGTGGTATACATTGGATGGGCCAATAGGCTGCAAGCTCTATGACTCCTCGTCCCTTTAAATAAAGAAAGAATAATTCTAATCTACATATTTATTCCCCTAATCCCATTCTATTCTCTATTGTTTCAACAACCAGAACCATATCTTATTTTACTAAGCGACCCTAATAAATGAACAGCATTGGTCTGAATTGTTGGGTCTATGTAATAAGCAAATACCGAAGCATGAAAAGGTTATATGTGGTTACAGGCAACACGTAGCCTGTCCATCAAGAGATCATGGTTAAACAATTTCTAGAACTATCCAGTCAAGAACTTCGAAAAATATATGTTTCTCACATGGTGAATATACAAACAAAAAAGTGTTCTTATAATGACATTGACCCTCAAAACGGAAAAAAAAACACAGGCGCCACATTTGAGGAAAAGGCTCGAAATGCTTATTGTATGACTATGAATAAAATCATCGATTATACTGAAACGACCAACCGTTCGGAGACAGGCCTAGAATCCAACAGGCTGGCGACCAGCCCATCTAGAACAGTGGCTGTCTGCTTGCCTGGCCCAGACCACTGGTCTTCAAAGCCCTGCGGAGCACGGCAGGGTTAGTGCGACCACAATCAACATCATGAACACCACCACACTACTACCAGCTGGCTAGGGTCGATGCCACACTACTCACGTTACTCTCTCTCTCTCTCTCTCTCTCTCTCGCTCGCTCTCTCTCTCTCTCTCTCTCTCTCTCTCTCTCTCTCTCTCTCTCTCTCTCTCTCTCTCTCTCTCTCTCTCTCTCTCTCTCTCTCTCTCTCTCTCTCTCTCTCTCTCTCTCTCTCTCTCTCTCTCTCTCTCTCTCTCTCTCTCTCTTTGTCACTCAACAACTGCTAAACTGTGGCTGCTGTTTTTAGATAGTCAGATTGATGTTGTGAGAGGAGAGGACTGGTTCAAATTACTTCAAAAGCCTTTCTTATGATTCTCCATTGTCCCTGACACGATGTTTACATTCAGAGCCTGTGCTTCATGTAGGACGGTACGATTAGGTTTTCCAATGCAACACATTTTAATTAAACTCATCATAAGCTGGTACTAAGCACACTGCAATTCACATTCCCCCGGAAAATGGTGGGCAATGTCCACTTAAGCGGCCCCATAGCAGCTTATTACAGACAAATGCTTTCACACAAGTGTGCCAAAAGGAGATTACCAATATAAGAAGATTAGTTTAATGAACTCATGATTGTAATCTAGGGTTAACAGACTTTAGCACTTCATATTGTCTATCCCCTTTCCGGTTTCAAGACAGATGCCAAATGCTGTGTGTGTGTGTGTGTGTGTGTGTGTGTGTGTGTGTGTGTGTGTGTGTGTGTGTGTGTGTGTGTGTGTGTGTGTGTGTGTGTGTGTGTGTGTGTGTGTGTGTGTGTGTGTTGCTCATAAGACCCCCCATATTGTGGCTCCCACAAGCAATGTGTGTCCAATTATTGAGAGCGTGGCAGTTAAGGGGACAGCAACGGCTCCTCCATTGTTTCCTGTACTGTAGTGTACGCGTTCATTCACACACAGCAGGTGGTTTGCTCAGTGAGGTCACCCTAAGAAAAGGAGAATAATAATCGATTGACGCAAGCTTGTCTGATGATTGTCTACATGTCTGGACCAAAATCAACAACAACAACAACAACAGTTAGGCCAATTGGGTATACAAATATGGTAGCTCTTTACTATATTAGGTTCATTCTGGTCATGTAAATTGTGCAATTGAAACCATGTAGTATAATATTGAAGTAGTAATGTCTATTCCATTCCATCTGTATTGAGTAATTACTTAACTTACGGTGAGTTATTTCAAAGACCATTCCACCATGTGACATTTGAATACATGCTTTGATGAGACGTCTTTGTCCAGAAAAACGTTATCGTTATTTTTGGTCTTTATACGACGCATTTGTTTTCAACTATGTTTAGACACCGGCATTGGAGGCATATGGGTATGGTGTGTCCATGCTGCATGCAGCACTCACCTAACAATGAGGTGCCGTGCTTCAGTCGTTTTAAATGTAACAGTCCACTCATTCCTTCCTCTAACAACGCAAGAATGTGTTTCTTATTTTAATATATAAATCATACGTACCAACACTTACATCTGAGGAAAAGCAAACACGTTTTTGAGATTTTCTCATCTCAGCGAGAGGCCAGAACATTGCAACCAAGCAGCATCCCAATATCACCGAACCAAGTCAGAATTATCGATAAACATTTATAATTTATTTCGTCCTGCCATAATGTCCTTTATTCCCCACCCCCGAAGTCTATCGCATTTCGTGAAGCTGAGTTCAGCGAAAAGAAAAATTGGATAGCGAATAGTTAGTGTTCATTGTAAGCATGGCTGTTGGTATATTGTCGTCATCTAGTGGCTGTATTCCCAACCTGCAGAACAAATCATTTATTATTTCTAACCAATCATAAATGAGTTTGACCGAGTGGACGAAAAAACTACAAACAGAACTACATTTCCCTTGCAAAATGCGTTATTACGGAAATACGTAATGACACTACCGGCGCTTTCAAGGGCATTGAGCATTGCAGAACTCTACGGCGTCCAGCTGCCCGGTCACTATACACGTGCATTTAGAAAGAAAACCTACATCTGATCAACACCATCACGGCATGGAAGGGTACGGGTCAGACTTCTCCTCGGGTGGAGCAGGAGGAAAAATGGATTCCGGGGCCATAATGGAGCAAGTCAAGGTCCAGATTGCGGTGGCTAACGCTCAGGAGCTATTGCAGGTAAAGTGAACGAATCAATTTTCTAAAAAACTAGAAACTTCCTTATGCCGTCGTGTGGGCCAATATAAAGTTGTTGTTGTGATAGATAGACCCTTCTGGTAGCACCATCAATGAATGATGCAATAAGTTGCACAGGCCTCACATGAATTGTCCTAACGTTGCCACCTTCACGTGTGTTGCAGAGAATGACAGACAAGTGCTTCAAAAAGTGTATAGGTAAACCCGGCAGCAACCTGGACAACTCTGAACAGGTATGCTTTCCCCTGGACCCAAGTCGAATTAGTATCCATGATTGACTTAACTTCTTACTCACTTTGTTTCACCTTGCTGTATGTTTTATGATTGCTTTTTTTTTTTCCCTGTCTTTTTAGAAATGCATAGCGATGTGTATGGACCGGTATATGGATTGCTGGAATACTGTGTCTCGTGCTTACAACTCCCGGTTGCAGAAGGAAAGATCACGTATTTGAACTACCTCTCCACCCCAAGCCGTCTCCTAGCAACCGCCCCTTGACCTCCATCCATGACCTCAACTGGCACCAGCCAGAACATGGTTCCATGTTCTAGGATGAGGCTCCGATTGGTGCACTGTGTGTATTGACCGAAGCATACCATTAACTCTTGAAAGAATACCTCCCTGGCAGGCTATCAACGCTTGTAAAGTCCAGCCTTGGAACTGTTGTGGTGGGTGGTTGAATTTTATTCTGTGAACTGCATAAAATATTACTATTGTTTAATTAATTTGTTATTAAATATCGTCCTTCTGGTTAAAAGAGATCTGTATTCATTGAAGTTGGTCATTTACTAAATGGTCTGTGCCATTACTTTTGTGATGCAATATTTAATATAGATGCAATATAATATAAAGTCTATACTTGTGTCTACTACTAAAGATGCTGGCCTCATTCAAAATATCAGGCCGAACCAAGATTATCTAGTATCGAACTACAGACTGTATCAAACTACAGACTGTGAAGGCCCCTTTTGTTTGAGAACCTGTGCAGCTGGAACATGTGATCCTAAAACCAGCTGTTCAACACATCACCAGGGTCGGCTTAGCTCAGGAGGTATAGCAGTTGTCTTGTAACCGAAAGGTTGCTAGTTCGATCCCCAGAGTGTTGATGTGTCCCTGAGCAAGACACTTAACCCTAACTACTCCTGACGACCTGGGTGTCAAGGCAAGGCCTTGGCATTGCAAGGCATTGCAAGCCAATACCGACGGCAGGGTCAACCATACCACCTTGACCCTGCCGTCGGTGTGTCAATGGTCGATTAACCAATGTAAGTCGCCTAATTGTAATCACCAGTCCTCATATCCTCTACAGATCCCTAAAGAGCATATGAAGTATATGAGAAATGAAGTTAATATGCAGATTTGGTTGAAAGCACATACAGATGCTACAAATCCCACACAAGGATTTATAATTTCTTGAATTCCTGCCCAACCTGTATATCCGAGCGGTTTTCCATATGAAAATTAGTAAAATGTCATGCCTATCACTGCTTATCACTTACTTTGTGTATGCACAACTGCGGATAAGCGCACACACATGCATGGGTGTCAAAGGCGAATTCATTACACTTGTCAACATGGTTTCCGGTTTAATGTCATTTAATAAAAGTGATGCGGTCAGAAGTCTCGAGTTCATAACCGTAGTACATCTTGGGGAACAAAACGGTTTTGTCTGACCTGTTGTCACTTTATCTGTTGTCCTGCACAGTAGTGTGCTTGTTTAAGTCAGGATTGCCTTGGTGCTGACAGAGGGTCAGATGTGTGGTTAACACCAAATATCAACAGCTGTAGGGAGTTCCCCCACCCCAACATGAAAAATAAATTATGATACAGAAATGTATTCCTTGGGTGTTTTCGCACAGTCCAATGTAATGCAAAAACAACATAGTGATGGATTGACCGAGTACCCTGTTAAAAAATATATATCAGGCTAAATGGCCAGTAAAACTGCCCCATCTTAATCCTGATTATAACATGAATACAAACGAGACAACTGAATAAAACACATATTTTAAACCCCCCCCCCCCCCCCCCCCCCCACACACACACACACAAACTGAATCTGCATAGGTTGATGTGTAAGTCAGGACAATAAATAACTGCAAAATAAATACACAAACAATGTGCATGTGCAAGTTAAGTGTCCATAGACCACAGTTGTTAGGATTCCCAGGATGTTATCCTGGGAATCTTGTTGGAGCTCTTGTTCCTTTCTGAGAAATGTATCACTGGCCAAATGATTACACAGTAACAGAATCAGCACCCTTGAACCAGTAGACTGTCAGTATTCTGGAGATATGAGCCCATTCAGAACAACGGAAACCTGCCCTGCTGCATCACAGACTTAAGCGGACATCGGTGTATCGGCATTGTTCTTGCAGAAAGAAATAGTTCTGTTTAGTCCAACACACCGGAGATGATCTGAAGTTGAATTCCACCACCTCCCGTGAAATAATGACCTTGGTCCTTTGCTTTTGGATCATTTTCTCTCCCCGGTTTGCACTTCAGAAAGGCAGGTATGTAGACGTCCACTCCCTGATAGAGGTCACGCGTGTATATACTCCTGGGTAGCCTACGCGCCCACACCCGTGTCCCCAACTGGTTATACCGGCGACGAACCAATGACCAGAAGCATGGCGGCAAGATAGAGGACCGCCAGAATCTCCCTGTAGAGAGAGAGGAAAAAGAGTAAATGAACCAAAACAAAGAATTTCTCTTGGTATGTTGGTGCAAAGAGGACAATGAAATGATCGATTAAACTATAGAGGATTAAAATTCGAAAAAATACAATTATATATATATGTATATATAGTGCAAATCCTTTATTCATTTGTCAGTTAGCAGGCACTAAAAAACTTTATTCGGTTTCTTTCTTCTCAGAAACGACCTATATGACAACCTATTTTGTACCATTTTGACACACTTTCATCCAAAGCAGAAAACATGTTCTGATACATGTGATGCGCAGATAGAGTTTCAGGTTGCACATCTTGCTCTAGGATGCCTACCGGTAGACTGTGGAAATTAGGGTTCGAAACCACAAACTATGTTCTACACCACAGCTATGCAATGGCAAGTGACTACTTTAAAGAAGAGAAGAGTAGCAAAAGCAGAGGCTGAGAGGGAGAGTGTGTGTAAGAGGGAGAGCGAGTACTACTGGGAAATGTCACACGGATTGGAGGGGGGAGATGCCAGGTGCTTTGACCGAGACAGGAATGCCTGCGGTTTAACTTACATAAGAAGATTACAAAGAGGAAGAGGGTGAGAAAGGGAGCTCTGTAGTTTGAGGAAGTAAAGAAGAAGTCTCTCTCTTCTGTCAGATAAGCATCTCCCTTAAGTGCAACAGTGTTCTCGAAATAACCTGTAATTGCTGAGCTCTAATTATTTTCTCTTTTCCACACAAACTACTACTATTGGTATGATAATTATTTATAGATATATTTTTATGTCTTAATCTAAACACACACACCTCAGTCTTCAGCGCTTGCAAGAGAAAAAACTCTAAATCATCCGCCTTGGAAACAGTACTCCGAAACCTGTCATCCATTACATAATCTGCCTCGATCGCGCCACTTAGATGCATTGGAGGCTCAGTGGTTCCCCAGACTGTGAAGAAGCGTTATTTTAACTCACTAGACAGGTGTCCTTGCCGCCCTCCATAAAGCCGGCACACATCATGCTTGGAGTCAGGCCACTGCCGTAAGACTGCAGGCAGTCCGCTCGATCAATAAGGTTCACGGCAGCTTTCTGCAACAGGTTGGTCAATGAACCTGTGAAAACAAGTCTGTGTTTAAGTCTCGTAGGTCAATGCAGAGCCGTGCAACCATATCAACCATGGTTGCAAGTCGGTTCATGTTTATTAGGGAATTAGCTAGTTACGACACACATGTCTTCAGAACACACAACCGACGGCAGGACGACTTCAAAGTCTTCTCACCTCCTTCCCTCATTGACCCCCACCCGGCGACGTAGCACTCTGTGTTCTTCAGGAAGTGGTGGACCGGCGAGGGGAGGCAGATGGACTGGATGGTGTAGGACCTGGGGGCCGGCACCTGCAGCTCCAGCAGGGCCACGTCGTGGTCCATGTTGGTGCTGTTGAAGGCCGGGTGCAGGATGATCCTCTGGACGGGGATGACCAGGGCCCCCACGCCTGAACGCAGCACCGAGCCCAGGCTGACGGCCCAGCTCGTAGCGCTGGGGTCACTTTCCACATTGGTACATGAGGAAGTAAGTTAGTATGCAGTTTTTGGTAGGAAGCACATACAGACCCTACGAAACCCCACCCAAGGATTTATAATTTCTTGAATCCCCAGCCAACCTTTCACATTTGTGCCATTTTCCATATTAGTGAATGTAGACTACTCTCCTACTGAAATCATAACTTTTTTAAAAGAGCTTTTTTTTTTATTCATCCTACGTACCTCAAAGGAAACCCTTGCTTTCAGTAATATTGATGTAATTTGTTAATGCATGTTGTGTTTACGCATAAGTGTTCTCGTTTGTTTTTTAGTCCAGTGCAGAGGTACCTTCTGAAGCAGTGGGCTGCGGTGAGTAACCATTTGCTGTGTATTAACGTAGCTCCACAGCGGTGGAGCCTCTGGTACTGGAGACTGCCGATCCAAGGCCACTCCCCCCTTCGGGCTGTAACTCCTCCCACAATCCTCTGGGAGCCAATCGCAGGGCGCAGACCGCAGTCTGTAACAAGCAGAATGGTATAATTCCGAATAGGTTTTTTTTTGCCGTCCCCAGTTCAATAATTTCAATAATTGTGGGTGCATTTGTTTTCTTTGCGTTAACCATCTACATTCCTCGTGAGACTCTAACGTCTTAGTTATTTACTTCATCAAAAAAAAAATTTTACTGGGTTTTTCTTTCTGACAAGGAGAAAATATAAACAACAATCCTACAATATAAATAAGGAACAGGTTAGTACAGTCTTCTTTTATTTGGTTCAATGATATATTTTTTAACCTACCACAGTTTCTTTCATCCCTTTGGTCGGGGCAGTCGGAGACTCCATCACACTCTGGGTTGACCTTACTAATGCAAGAGTTGGCATTGCACCGGAAGTTCCCACTGCAGTTTAAGGCTGGCAGACACATGGATAGTGAGGTAAGCTAAGCATCAGCCATTAAATTGGTTTGCATTGGTTCGTTCCCTCAGATAAAGATGATGAAGAAATAGATGCGGTTATTAATATTTCTGCTCCATTTCCAATAGCTTTTTTTTTGCCATGTTGCACAGAATTACGTGAATAGCTTTTACGAGTGCTGCCGTTCTTCTACATTTTAAATCGGATGATACATTCTTATTTCTTTTCTTTTGTTTATCGGTTTATTTCAGGGACATTGCACACTTATCAACAGTCGGCCCCAGAGGCTAGTTTACATCTGTTGAACGGCCAGATATTCCAAAGGCAACCTAAAAGGACAGATATAAAATGCATGTATCAGCAGTTAAGCTGATGCACCGTGGACGTTACCGGGTGTGAGTAGCGGCTGCGCAGCATCCAGGTCTATAGCCGCTGGTTGTGGCGGACGGATCAGGTTCTCCTGCGGTGGGGGCACCAGGGGCCCCGTCTGACTGACGACCGGACGCGGGTGGGCCAGGTTGTTTTCTATGCAGCTGAGGATCCAGTTGCGGAGCCTGGTGACCCGGGAGTAGACCCCCGGTCTGTTGATCTGGGCACAGCCCACCCCCCAGCTCACCACCCCGGCTAGGAAGAACCTGCCGGGAGCCTCCTCACACACCAGGGGCCCTCCAGAGTCCCCCTGGAGGAGCACACACAGCACGGTTCAGATGCATCAAGCGGTCACCAAGATTTACCCATTAGAAGTTTCTTGTGACAAATGTATTA
This sequence comes from Pollachius pollachius, assembly GCF_949987615.1. Taxonomy (NCBI): domain Eukaryota; kingdom Metazoa; phylum Chordata; class Actinopteri; order Gadiformes; family Gadidae; genus Pollachius; species Pollachius pollachius. The sequence continues at coordinate 22,957,704 of NC_136940.1, forward strand.
GGTGTAAATGTAAAAGTGGAGCAGGAAGGGCTATGATGCTCTCTAGCGGCTATTTCCCCTTTCCACTATTCCCAATTTTATCCTTTTTAAACCTACATATTCCCATGTTGCAAAATCTAATGAGTGGGTGTGACAATAGCTAGGTAAAGATATCCCTCCTCTAGGCTTCCTTTGGTTCCACCTTTCACCTGAAGTGACATACTGGTAGCAACATGTATAAGGTTTGCATTCAGGCAAGGACAAGGGTGAAAAAACTCGAACAGATTTGGTGTATTGGGAGAAAGCCTTCCTGTAAGGAATATGTTGTTTGTTTGGCAGATCATGTAAGCGGATACATCTCATGGACAATGGGTTGACGAGCGATGTCATGCGCTTCCACACACAGACACTCGCACGCAGACTTAACTATGGTGGCTACGTCTCGGCAACCTAGACTCTAAAAGTCTGCTTCTCACATTCATTTTCACATTATGCGCACTACTTCTGTGAAGTAATGTACCTTTCATTCAAATGTTCTATCCGTATTCCCCAGAACTAACCTGACACGAGTCCACTTTGCCCTGCAGGAATCCAGCACACATCATGTTGTCAGTGACGGCTCCTCTGTAGACTGCAGACTTGTTGCACACCTTGGAGTCGATGACTTTCACTACGGCCTTCTGCAATGCAGGAGGAACCTCAGCTGGATAAAGAATAGAACACATTCACACATTACGACAGGCTAAAATACAAGAACAATGACGACAATAAGGAGTATTGTTATAGAAAGCCAGAATAATACTATCAATATTATGAAAAAATATATGAGAATATCTTTTGTTATTTCAAACTTTTGCCAATAGGTACATGTGTGTGTGTGTGTGTGTGTGTGTGTAAGTGTGTAAGTGTGTATGTGTATGTGTATGTGTAAGTGTGCGTGCGTGTGTGCATGCATGTGTGTGTGCGTGCGTGTGTGTGTGTTCCACCCTGGGGGGGGGGGGGGGGGGGGGGGGGGGGGGTACTCACTATTGAACTGGCCCAGCGTCCCCCAGCCAGACACCAGGCAGGTCTGCCCGGGGGTGAAGGCGTGTGAGGGGGCCGGCAGGCACACGGGCTGGATGTAGGGGCTGAAGGACAGGGGGGTCTCCAGCTCCAGCACCGTCACGTCGTTGTCCGTGGTCTGGGGGTTGTAGTCCGGGGACACCACCAGGGACTTGATGTTCACCGTCCTGGACTCTGGCTCCTCCCCACTCACCAGGCTGGCCCCCACCAGAGCCGTCCACTCCCGGGGGTCGTTGTCCCTGAGAGCAGAGTGGCATTTAATGGCACTTAATGTACGCACTCGTTGTGTGTTGTACGTCCTGGCACTTAATGTATGCACTCGTTGTGTGTTGTACGTCCTGGCACTTAATGTACGCACTTATTGTATGTTGTACATTCTGTACTTAATGTACGTGCCTATTGCATGCTTTATATCCTTGCACTTGAAAATAGTACTGACCTCTCGAAGCAGTGGGCCGCGCTGACCAGCCAGCGCGCGTTGATGATGGAGGCCCCACACATGTGGCGTCCCTGGAGCCTCAGGCTGACCTGCCACGGCAGCTCCCCCCGTCGGGCGTCCACGCCGCCCACCACGCGGGTCCCCATGGCAGGGCGCGTACCGCAGGCTGGGACCCCGGAGAGCGGAGCCCAGAGTGTGGAGCCCGGAGTGTCGAGCCCAGAGAGGAGGAAGACAAAAGTTAGCCACGGTATGGAGGTAGGAGGAAGTACTCCGACAGGACAGTCCTCCTCAGGGATATTTGTGGCAGGTTAATAACGCCTAGATGTTCCACAGAGCATTTGCAAAAATTGTACTCTTGAGGTCTCTGGTAGCCTTGGTGTTTATTACGCCTTTAACATTGTAATTGCAGTCATTGACCACTTGTCAATAATGTCGCACTCATTGGTTTCTGGTGCGTCGTTGCTGGATGGTCTTGTTCACTTTTCACGTTTTTTGTGTTTCATTCACAAATGAAGGAATGCTAATAGTGGATCTTCAATATTGAAGACTTGTTCAAGAGTCATTTTTTAATTAACCCCCTCATTTTTTGATAAGCAGGCAAAGTGGTCAGTATTTTGTTTGCTATTTGTATGAAAGTGTGTGAACTTAGTGTATGAACTAATAGTTTATTTTGATTTATGTTAGTTTGACCTTTTAGTTCTACAGTGTTTTACAATACTCTAGAACTAACAATGCATCAGTGGAAGGAACCAGAGTTTTGCGTGTGATCAATGGGCAGCATAAGCATTGACATCAAATGTTTTCTCACCGTGTTTTAACTTTTATATGTTGTACTGAACAATGATTAAGGATTATGGAATGTGACGTAATGTGCATGTGAGGTTGAGTGATTATGTGCAGCAAATGCACCCGTCAGTGCATTCAATCGATCTACTCCAAAAGAGAGACGATGCATCTGCAAGTGAGCAACAATTTAAACCGGCCCATCGAAATGATTACACTTTTGACTGGACGGACTGTATTTGTAGTTTCCATAGTTACGTACCACATCGAGCTTCGTCCGATCCGTCCGAGCAGTCGGAGACGAAGTCACACTCTGGGTTAAACTTTGTGACGCACTCCCCGTTGTCGCAGGCGAAGGTGTTGTTGGGACACCTGGCTACGGAAACACAGCCAGGGGGGGGCAGAGACGGTAAATGCACAGAAGTAGAAGCATTTGCACAAATCATTGGGTAGAAGTAGTTGTTTTAAGTTAATAAGGAGTATAGGGAAATGCTTTCATTTGTATTTGACAAAATGAACACAGAGTCAATGATTTGTTTCAGGTGTGCTGTGATTACCTATAGAAGCAGCCATTCAAAGCACATGAATGTAACGGGCAGGCAGACAGACAGATAGATCAATATTTTAAAAAGGGATAAAGCATGTTAAGTACACAGTGAGTACACTTTGTGAATAACTCATTCTCACCACTAATCTCATCTCCAATGGAGTAGAAGGACTTCCCGCTGGCCCCTTAACAGTAGACAAAGGCAAACGTTAATTGAATCGTGATCTCGATCCTACGGTTCCATGAGAGCTGCGAGCAGTGCACCATCTTTCTGTGACCACCGTACCCAGCAAGAGGATTGCACTGATCTTGCCAAACAAAGGAACCTCCATGGGCCTTCCATGGAGCGCTGAACTCAGCCCGGCCCTCAGCAAGTCCTGGACAAAGTTATCGGAATACTGCCAGGCCTTGGAAACACGGAAAACCAGGCGGAACGTTGCCATCACATCTTCATTGATGTTACTGGAACGACAAGGACACACATGCTCATGGCTGCTTCTGTGGAACTGTTGTCAACACGATGGTGGACTGTTGGGAGGAAAACCATCTGGTTCTGACTTACCCATAGGCAACAATATTACAATCAATATAGTGGTGGGATACTGATGAGGCGATGAAGACATTTTTGATCTGCAAAAGAATAAACGATGAAGAAGATAATTGACACACTGTGGACAGTGGTCGTTGGTGATATGGCGACACCTCAATGGTACTACTTAGCTGTTACCTTGGTCTTCAGGATGGTAGAGAGGACTATGGAGAAAGCAGAGCCTTCATCCTGCAGCGAGGAGTTATACTTCAGACCCTTCAACTCCACCGTTTCCATAAAGTAATGCTGCTCCTGCACTAGGTATACTAGCAATGGTGGGGTAGAAAAAAAACAATTAAAAAGGATACGTAACAAAGTAAACACTCAAACCAAGAACAAGTATGTCACTTTTGTGTCACGATGGTTGGACCCACCAACGAGCACGCCGACCAGGACTCCAATGAGAAGGAAGAGGAGGACGAAGACAAGAAGGGTGGTCCGGTGTGACCCATGGTTGGAGGGAGCAGAGGAAGCACCTGTGGTGGACCATTGGCTTCCTCCATCCTTCTTGTCCGCCATATTGGCTCTACAGCAGCACCAAGTCTACAGCTCGCAGTCTAGTGTCTTGAATGTCATACTTGCCCCGGAAGAATGTGTACAATTAAGCATAGTCTATCAAAGTCTTTTGGCCAACGATATTTTTGCATATATTATGAGTTAAGAACATAAAAAACTAACAGAAAGTCATAGTAAGGTCAAAGGGAAGCTGTTATTGCCTGTAAGGTATGCATCTTCTGCATTACTACCAGCGGGAGCCTGGTGGATCGTCTGACACAGTGTGAATAATAACGGTGGTCTTTATGCAAAGAAAATGAATTGGTACTCTCGTGGAAAAGTATTGGATCTTTTGTAGAGATGCATCCCGTATTAAATAAAGAAGTACTATGATAATCAACATGTATAAAAGAGTCTAACAGCGGCTGAAGGTTTCATTTGGCATAGTTGTCTGGGATGGGGGGTTGGGGAGAGTAAACTAGATCAGGGAGGCCATATTACCATCCGGACAGAAATTGGGTCTGACAGCCCGAGTAGAAAACTCTTTTAAACAAATTTAACCAGCCCTAAATCCCAGTGGTGCGGTAGACACCGTGGGTCACAGTGATTCACTCCGGTCGACGACAGGTGCATAATAGAATTGACGCAAAAATAAATTTTAAAACTTGATATTCGACCAGAAAACTCACTTGCCACTTCTGTCGCTGATGCCCGTGCAGTGCGCATTCAAAGTTATTCTCGGACGTCGAAGGTCTCTGGGTGTGAAATGTCCCATACAAGAATAGATAGACGGATGGAGGAGAACAGACAGGGCAAAGAGGTAAGCTATTTATTCCACCTGCCAAGGGGCGTGCCGTGTCAACGCTAAGGACGACTCACCTTTTCGCAGGCAGCCCAACGAGCTTCAAAAGTCCCGTCATGGCTACCCCCTCCCACCGGTCCAGATCCATCGAGATCATGTTTGGTTACACCCAGGTGTGTACAGGGATTTGTGTTGTCAACAATAACACCCTGAGACAACTTGTAAATAACACTGAGATTATTTGACATATACAAACACCAGTGTAGAGATTGTACATCTAAATGCTGTATAAAGGCTCATTATGACCCATAAACTACTACCCCAGTTCTAGCTTGCGGTGGTCCGTTGAGACTGCATAGAGAAGGAGGGGCTACACGTCTGCAACCCCTGCTACACAACGCTAGACTTAATTTAGCGTACCAAGATTGCCGTTTCTAAATGCAGAAACTTTAAACTGCACAGTTAAACTAATATGGAGACCGGGGCGAATGGATCAGTTATGGCAGTTACGAAATACTCTTATTGAATACATCTGCGAAATAAAACGATCACACAAGCCACGTTTTATTAGAAGTAAACCGCTTGCCTAGTGGGCTCCGAAGTAACCTTTTTCCTTAAGATCATCCGCCCAAAGGAACGATCCAAACGCAAATAAATAAGTTGATCCTACCACCCTGCTTAGAGCAGTCCTGAAGGGATCCATGGAAAACCACAATTACTTCTTTGTCAGGGAGCTGACAGGCTTGAGTGCCTCAAAGCTCAGCAGCCTCCATCTCCATACACTAGAGATAATTAAATTCATTGATCCTCTTGGATGAAACTACAAAACTTAAAAAATGAAAGTTTTTTAAATTTTATTTTATCAAAAAACAAACCAAGAAAACAGTAAAAACTGTACTTATTCTGAATAAAAAGAAAAGCCCAAATTGCTCTTTACAACTTAAACATGTTTTTCCTTGTCATTTCATTTAGGTATAAACAGAAAAAGTGAAGTGCTTTCAGGCATATCAAATACCAACATGCCTTTTCTACAACAAAAACCTGCATCGAATGCGACATGCATCAATGCCAAGACATGATTGAGTGAGAAAAATAATTGTAAAATAACGTTTCATAAAATGTATGGATGTATGAGGATGTGTACATGTCTGTGTGTGCGTGCTTGAGAGGGAAACGGGCTGCATTTTATCCGTCCTGCTGTTGGACGAAGGGGTTAGGAATAGACTCCATGCCGTCCTGGGGACAGATAAGCACCACTGAGGTCCCTCTGCACACCACCAGTCCCAACTGCCGCGTATCTTCCGTCAGCTTCAACTGGTCGTCGGGGTCTGCAGAAGTGAGACGATGGTGAGATACACCACGCTTAACATTCAATTTTAACATTCGGACCAAAGACGCTGCTCTTACCACGCATATATTCGATCGTGCCATCCAACACCAGGTTTAATAGGGGGTCGAATCCCTTTAGAACACCGCTCGCTGTTAACACAAAATACCATTGTTAGAATATGTGGAGACTGCTTCAATCATGAAATGCCTTCCCATCTATTTAATTAACGCTGATTGGGTTACTGTGAGGCACTGATGGAACTATCCACAATGTTGCACACCTTCTCGACCTCCTTGAAACTTTACACGAATTGGTTTGTCGATGTACTTTGACAGATCAAAGATGCTTTCCTTCTTCTTCTTTTCTTTATCCTGCAAAACACGAGGAAAGTGTGTTTAGGAAATACAAATGCCATTACATTTATGCTAACGTGATTAGCTCTGCATGGCTAACAAGGCAAACGAAACAGTTTGTTAACTCCGTAGGTGGAGATACATTTAGCACAGAAGGGGTTCATTTGAATTTGCGTTTCTTGGAACAGACACGCATGCAGAAGAAACAACAGGGAAGGGTGAGAACGTAAAACATGACTGAATTGTTTCAATGAAAACGAAAAGCATACGAACTCACCGCCATTTTCGCAGAATGACACGGAAGTTGACTTGTACCACGTGGGTTCTTCCACCAATCAAATCGCCGAGCATCCTATCATATGCTAAATGATGTGTAGGTTCCTACTCCGCTATTTGACCACTATAATATATAATTGTTACGGTTGCGGACCGACGATATAAAAATATATGAACGTGGTGTTTCAAATGGCTGATTTCAGTAGTCGAATTTCTCTCAAATAAATGTACGGTAATATCAAACATAGTCTTAAAAAAAAGAATCATGGGTTATGATGCTTGTTATTTAGAACTTCCATGTTTTTATAATAAGCATTGGGTGTTTGAGCTGACCTAATTTTCTACTAGGTTAGTGGAGCAGCCGCTCGCACATACATTTCCAACAGGGAGACGATATACCTATTTTTTTGTTTTTTCTGCTTGTTGGAATGGAAGCCAGCCAATTTGGTATTAGAAGAGTCATTCAGACGGTGTTTCTACCGCTGGTGGCAAAGTGAGTTTCCTTTACCAACCAGGAGAGGGCACCAAAGGAGAATATATTTCATCAGCCCCACCAGTCGAATAAATACCATGTCCTTATTATACAGACTACGTTACACAAAACTGTTATAAAGTAACCGGGCTGGAATAGACTTGCTGTTAACAATGCACCCCTAGAGGACAAATGTCACCAAATGTCACCGTTGCGTAAACGTGTGACCATGAACAGCCCTTGGTTTTTTAGGGTTCCACGTTCCCGGACTCTCGAACCTTTATGCATTGGGTTTTAGAAAACCGACCAATCAGTTTTTGGGAGGCGCACGCCTTGCGGTGGACGCAAGGAGGGTGTTGCGGGAATCTCCCTCTCTCTACCCCCCTCCCTCCTTCTCCCAATACCCCTCTCTCTCTCTACGCCTCCCCATTTTTTCTTCACAATTTACATTTGGTTGCTTAATGAAATGATTGGGTTTTTTTATGCGTTTTTTCTTATTGTAAGTCGCTTTGGATAAAAGCGTCTGCTAAACGCCCTGAATATAAGTGAACGAAAAGCGATAAAAATGCAATCAATTGTCGGTTCCAAAAGCATTTTGGAACCATGTATCATGTTACTTAACTGTTCGGACAATCCTATATCTGACACTGTACATATGTGTCACTCTCATGTGGTTTTATGAATCCCCGTTAGTGATTGTTTCATATGTATTCTTATAACCGTGTGTGCCGATTTACTGCCCGTATACTTGACTGAAATTAGTGGGGTCAGCGGCGTTGTCATCCCTTGGACAATCTGTAAACGTACGTATACTTTGTTGATCGATAGACAAATAGGTCATACTTAGTTAATGCAATGGGCCTACTTATTAACTTCTTAACCATTGTAAAGGGTTCAGAGTGTCGTATTGATTAGTGTTGAACTGTGGAAAGTAAAGTTAATAGCAATTTTCATTCACACTCACACACAATTACACTCCAAATGCAACTACACGCACGTGCGCGCGCGCGCACACACACACGCGCGTGTTTTGTGTTTTCCTATTATTTTACATACAACTTTGACAACCTGCCATGGCAATGTAAAATAAATGAATCTATTTTTTTTTATTTAAGATTTAGCAGAAAGCTAAAGCAAGCATACAATAAAATGAGGAAATAAAATGGATATGTAAAATAAAATAAAGGCAAAGTAAAAAATATGCATTGTAGAAACAGCATAAAGCTAAAGCAAACAGACAAATAAACAAAAAATACAAAACTGTATTTTCCCACGATTCACGTTTCTGACCTCACAGCATTTATCTCTTTGATTACGATCATAATGCATGCATAACGCATCATAATAAGAAAATAACGAGTAGGTGTAGAAATGTAAAAAAAAGGTACAAAGATTTAACAGCAGGCCTTTCAAAAGACACATTGGCCGAGGTAACAGTATGTACTTCATATAGGTATAGTGCAAATTCAAATACAAAATTTGTTAAAAAATCTTTGTACGCACAATCAATCCAGAGTACAGTAGATTAAAAACCTCCTCCCAAACTAGGAAGGGGTCGGATAGCATCAGGCATGTTGGTAAGGGGAGAGAACAGCAGAATATAGCACGTATGCTACAAATATCAACCAGTTTAATGCTTTGAAGGTATCGTCTAAGGTAGTACAGGTCTGTGATGTAAAAAAAGTTGCTGACTTCTGTCTCAGCTTCTATAGACAATTCACATTTTCATACTTGAGGCTTTGAGTGCATCTAAGTCCCTGAGGAGTTTTTCAACGTTAGAATAGCTGGTGGGAAATACTGCCATCGTAGCATCAAGTTCTGACCACATATTACATATAAATATAGATTTTAATATATAAATATAGATTTTGACTTACACATACCATTTCTAAAGCGATTCCTACTTCTAGTTTTCGAACTTTTCCCCCAAAAAATTGAACACCACCATAGTATTGTGCATTATTCAGGTTGGCAACTGAATCAAGTGTAAATGGTTTGGTTTTTGTGTGTTCTTATAAAGTGCACTACTGCAATAGCCTTAATGCAGTGGACAGTAGTTGATCCTTGTGGTTGTTCAGAGAGCAGTTTCCTTGTCCTGCGTGGTCACGATGTGTTCCAAGTTGTTCCTGATAAACAAGAAGAAAGTGTTAAAATGTTGAGAACTTTCTGTCAGACACATCCGCTCATTCCCACAATCCAGCTAGTATCAATTAAGCCCTAACTGTGTGTGTGTGTGTGTGTGTGTGTGTGTGTGTGGGGGGCATCACCCCTGATTTGGTTCTACTCAGATAAGAGTTGGGCTTTTACAAATCGTTTTAGGTGCTGTAAAGTCCCCCCGAAGTCCCATAAAACTAACATTGTCTTATTCTGGTCGAGAAGAGGTATCGGAGATCCATCTTCGATCCTAGCTTTGGGAGACCCTGGAACAGAGTGAAGATAAGTCTTGGATAAAAGCGTCAGCTAGAATTCTTGGATAAAAGCATCAGCAAAAATCTCCTAAATGAGTAGAGAGTTCAATCACTCAAATGAAAACGTACCATTCCCTTCAACCTTTCGTTTCTCCCAGATGTCTAGAACAATGGATGAAAAAAAAGGTACAGTAGTTTATACATTAGTATATGTACATTAATTAGTATCAGTAGTGATACTAATTACAATGAAGTATTATAGTCCAGCTCATGATACAAATTAAGATATGCAATACATAAAATACATAAAACTGATGCTCAATCTCACCTTAAAGCAATTAAAACCTCTCTCACATTTCATATCCTTGGATATGCAAACATAAATGTGAGAGAGGTTTTAATTGACTTCCCTGTCATGGCAACTCAAATGCCGTAGGTGAAAGAGTTGGTACTTCATTCATACATGGTTCATCATAATGATAATAGCAGTGGTACTTATTGTACACACTTATTGTATGTTTGTACGTCCTGGCACTTAATGTACACACGTATTGTATGTTTGTATGTCCTGGCACTTAATGTACACACTTATTTTATGTTACTTAAAAACAGTACTTAGCATCGTATCCTAGCTTTGTTGTGTAAGGGGAATGGGTTAACCTAGTTATTGTTAGTGATTGGCACTTGGTTCTATGAACATCCTTACTGTACCGACAGCGAGATATTGTTGCTTCTCTTTCTTCTGACAAATGTACTTATGGTAAGTCCCTTTGGATAAAAGCGTCTGCTAAACGCCCTGAATGTAAATGTAATAGGATTTCAGTGGTAGTTAAGTTTCTAACCTTTTTTCCAGATCCAGACCCCTGGAAGACAAAAACAATTATCATAAAACAATTGCATTTGGCGCAGACAATCAAGAGTTCAAACGAACGGGAGATACAAAATAACTCAAAGAACACGCTATGAATGCAATACGCACCTTTCATGAGCCTGTGAACGCCGATTATTGCAAATGGCGGCAACAATATCACCGCCAAGATCACGAGGAAAAAATCTATGGAGAGATCCGACAAAGAAAAACATAAATTGCATGCGAAGCACATTTCTAAAATGCTAAATGGTCTGCATTTATACAGCTCTGTTATAACCAGTGGCCACTCAAAGCGCTTGACAATACTGCCTCACATTCAACAATTCATGCACACTCACACAAACACACACACATTCACCCACCCACCCACACATTCACCCATCCATTCACACACACATTCACCAATTAATTCACACACCGACGGTGGAGTCGACCCCGCAGGGCGACAGCTAACTCGTCAGGAGCAGTCAGGGTGAGGCGTCTCGCTCAGGGACACCTCGACACTCAGCTAGGAGGAGCCGGGGATCAAACTAGCAACCTTCAGGTTACCAGCCAACCCGCTCTACCTCCTCAGCGACATGCCACCCCGAAAGTGCAGTGCAGGTTCTAAAGCTAAACAAGCTAAAACAGCAGCGCTCACATTAGGAGGAAGGTGTACATACAACCGTTCCACACCGTAGGAGGGCTGGGCGGGGCCGTGGTGCTGGTGGGCGGGGCCGTGGTGGTGGTGGGCGGGGCCGTGGTGGTGGTGGGCGGGGCCGTGGTGGCCGTGGCCTTGCTCACAGGGTTCCTCATGGTACAGAACAACTGGTCAGGGAGGCCGGTCAGTGGCTACAAGGAGAGCGGGGGGAAAAAGAAGAGTCACATTTGGAATGGAGCCCTACCCAAGAGGAAGGGTTGTGGCCAGGGAGCCATAGTTGGAACGGAGCCCAGCTGACTAGGGGTGGGACAAAATATTGATACAGCGATATATCGTCGCCCTTCTTCGTTCGATATGAGAATCGATACACTGGCGCCAAATATCTAATATTTTCCTACTTTTAATTCATTATATAATATATATATATATATATTTTGCACTTGTATGCTTCATTCCTTTAGAGTTTGACAAGAAATATTGCCCAAATATCGATGTTAAAATGTATAAAATAAGGCGCTTTAAACATATTTCCCTGCTCCTTCAGGTGGCGCTCTACACATGAATGAAGGAAACTCTTAACTTAAAAACTCAGTTTGGACCGTGAATAAAGACGGAAATCACCACTTTACCTTTTCACAGTCATTCTGTATTCATCGTTGGACATGCATCGTGATGCATCGTTATCGGATTGTCTTACAAAATATTGATTATCGCAGAATCGCTGTATCGTGGGCCAACTCTTCAGGAATACAGCATAAAATACAAAAAATAAATATATTTATTTAATATTATATCCATATTTGGCGCCAGTGTATCGATTCTCGTATCACAGGCAGAAGGGCGACGATTTATGGCCGTGACGATATTTAGTCCCAGCCCTAACGGTGATGCACCGACACCCGATTACCATGGTGACTTTGATGGTCTTGTTGGAGACCGAGAGGGGGCGAGCGTTGGGGTGGCTCCACTCGTAGCTGACAGGCTCTGATTGGCTGGTGTCGCCGGCGCAGGTGTAAAGACAGAACCTCTGTTCACCTTCGGACGAACAGTTCACCTTCACCGTGGGGACGGGCACGCGGTCTGTACACAGAGACACGTTCGCAGTTAGTCGTTAGTCACAGGGCGGCAGTCGATCAGGAGGTAGAGGCGGGTAGGCTGGTAAGCCCAGGTTTGCGAGTTGGATCCCCGGCTCCTCCTAGCTGAGTGTCGAGGTGTCCCTGAGCAAGGCGTCTCACCCTGACTGCTCCCGACCAGCTGGCTGTCGCCCTGAGGGGTCGACTCCACTGTCAGCTAGGAGGAGCTGGTAATTGAACTAGCATTCTTCCCTAAGATGGCAGTTAGGGTGAGATGCCTTGCTCAGGGACACCTTGACACTCAGCTAGGAGGAGCCAGGGATCGAACTAGCAACCTTCATTTGGGGAGCAGTCAGAGTGAGGTGCCTTGCTCAGGGACAACTTGACACTCAGCAAGTGTCAAGTAAACTAGCAACCTTCCGGTTACCAGCCAACCCGAAACTGCTAAATTGTACTATAGAAATAGTCATCCAATGCTATACGCGCCTGGCCCATACTTACGGATGACTTTGATAAAGAGCTTAGTGTCGCTGTCTTTGCCGTTGAGTGATACGGTGTATTCCCCACTCTCTGACTCAGTCACACCGATGAGGGTCAGATCTCCGTTGGTGTGGTTCAGAAATGTGCGACCTACAAAAATATAATTTATAATTAACGATTAACGACATGGGACATGTCTGTTACATCATATGGACCGGTAAGATCTCGCAACTTACCTTCAAAGTCACGGTAGGCTTTAGTATTCTGCTCGATCCACTTCACAGCATTGTCGTCACCGTGGTTCCACTCAACACTAGTGAGGTCATTGCCTCCATACCCGGTTCGAAGGGTCACATTGCTCCCAACTGCATGATATCCTAAAAAGAAGAAAAACAGCATGAGCAAAAAGTGTAGCAGCAGTATGCTAGTAATTGCCATGACCGACAAAGTCAAAGGGTTTTATTGTCATTTAAAAAGTGGGTCATACCCACAACTAAAATATTTTAAAAGGAGACATATAATACCACCAGGTGTCAGTGTGATTAGCCGCCATCATATTTGTGAAGTCAGAATTGGCAGATTTTCAGAATGTCTTGTAACGGCTAATCACACTCACACCTGGTGGTAAGATATCTCCTTTAAGCTGTATAGGGCAGAGTGGGGTAAAATGAGCCAACTTTTACTCATGTAGTCCTCTAGGCAAGGAAAATGAAGACAGATGTCAAATGAAAACATCTGCCTTTCTTCAGGATGTCCCCTGTTCATTAAGGCATCGTTTACACACGACGCATACGCTCCGCCGTAGCGTTTCCGTCTACACTGCCAAGACGCAAAACTCTGCTCAGATCATCACATACAGCGCCAGTACAGGGAAATAAACAAACATGTTGTATTATTTCCATGAGTCAGACCGTCAAGCTGCTCTGGCAGCTCTAATAAACTTACAGGAGTCTTTCCACGAAATGTACAGGATATGTAGTGTCGTGTTCTTGAAGAAAGTAGTTTAATCCGGGTCGCTTTTAACTCACTTTATTTGTTAAAGTATTTCGGTATGGTAACTATGAAGCAAAAGGAGGGAATTGTTAACACGCGTGGAGAAATACCGCAGAGCTATCTTACAGCCCCGGGGGGCTTTCCCCGGGGCTCTCAACGGGTCTGCCATATGTCTCTGACCTCATCTGACTCCCGCTCACCGTTTGTATCAAGTAGGCGTGGCCTATGTGAAATAGGCGTGGTCTATGTGACGTATTGGCTCCGGCTTCCTCACCAGTCTAAATGTGCTGATATATGTGGCTGGAGTTGTTATTGCAGATTATGTTGGTCCTGCTCCCCTTGTGGCTATGTATAGTAATTACAGCTTGTATGTTTGATCCTGCTTCCTTGTTGCTATGTGGGGGCAGCTTATGTGCTTAAAATACGTAACAACAGATAGTATTACTGAACAGAGAAGGATCTGTAATTCTGTTTTGGTTTTCACGGCGCAGATAAGCGAAGAAGGAAGATTCTACACATGCGCTCAGACATGGTTGTGTTGTGTGATGGTGTATCACAGCACCACCTAGCCGTCTGACATGCATACCCAATCGAAATCCACACACTTTTGCGTCACCGTATGCGTGCAGATTTCAACCCGAAAACGCTGGTCACACGGAATAAAAAGTGAAGACGCGACGCCACTTTTGCGTCTTCTGTTCAGACGTCATCATGTAAACGTAGCCTAAAATGAACTGAGAAAATACGACCTATTGTGACACAACTTAAAGGTAATTTGAGCCATCTGGGGGTCAATTATAGGTAATTATTATTTTAATGCAGTTACCTTCGCCAAATAGTATTTGCTTAAGCCTTAAGGTATCTTTAATATAAGTGTAACCGGCCTCATTCAAGCAGCCTCCATTATGTGACGACGGAGAAGTAGGACACAGGGTTGATCTCCACACGAGCACTTTTATTTTCTCAGTGACCCACCTGTGTCACACAGAAACAGTAGGGGGCGCAACCGCCGTCAGATTCACTTGTGGAAACCAATTATCAGGTTGACATCAGACCACCGGACGCATTTATAACATAAACGTTTACAAAATCTCAATAAAAAACACAGAAATAAAACATACAAAGAAACCTCTAATGGGAAATGTACATACAGTGACCCACCTGTGTCACACAGAAACAGTAGGGGGCGCAACCGCCGTCAGATTCACTTGTGGAAACCTGAACACAACGTGATCGGATGAGATGTGTCGTTCGTGAACGATTCGTTCAATATGAACGAATCTTTCTTATGACTCGGGAGTCATGAGTCATCTCAGTGAGTGATTCGTTCATTTTGATGCAGTACCTTACCTCGCCACATGGCAGGCAGCTGCATAAGCTCAGTCAGTAGGAGAGGAAGCAGAAATGATTTGTTCACGACTCACTCAGGTCCTCGTTCATTTGTCACGTGACAGCCATACGGATCGTTCATACGGATCGTTCATACGGTTCGTTCATACGGTTCGTTCATACGGTTCGTTCATACGGATCGTTCATACGGTTCGTTCATACGATTCGTTCATACGATTCGTTCATATGGATCGGTCTCTCGTTCATTTGTCACGTGACAGCTGTAGGCCAGCTACGAACAAGGAAATGAATGATATCTGATTTGTGACGTTCATTCATTTGTCACGTGAAACCCGACATACATTATTTATTCATGAAATCATAATTATTAGTGGTCTTCGGTTCTTGTAGATGTGTATAGTGTTATTGATTATATAATGTAAAGTGTGTTTGTAAATAAATACTTTCGAAAATTATATCAACGTGTTGATTTTGTGTTATACTCTACCATAGAATAATAAAATATCATAATACATTATTCATTCATGAAATCATAATTAATCAGTGGCCTTCAGTTCTTGTAATCTTTTTAATTTGAATTATATTATATATATAGTTAAACTTCTGAACTTTAATTGCTCATGTACTTCGTCTACAATGCGTTTTTGCTCATATTTTTCTTTACTTTCTGCACATCTGTGTTCTCTGACATGTCGGGAGAAAAAGTAAACATATTGTAATGACCTCGCTGACATAACGATGTCCAGTCATCGGTATTGGAACAAACTTTTTAATGGTACCAAACTAGGTCACTGAAACACGTAAACCACGGCGAAAATCCCACACGAAGCAAAAACCCGTACTCCCCAACCCGCCGCACGGTCAGCCGCACGTGCCAGGCCCCACCCTCCAGTTCTTCCAAGGCCCCTCCCCCAGCTGACCTAATGATTCGCCCCCACACTGATTGACAAGAACAACATTGCAATACAAGCGCATAGAACAACTTGCATAACGGACAACGAAATACAATGCAACACATAACACAAACTATTTAAATGTCCCAGGGTCGCTACAATATAATGAGAATTATTTTTTTTAAGTCTACCTGCGCTATACTAATAGAGCCGGGTCGATTGAAACACTTTTCAGTTAAACGTCTTTTTCATCTGTTGTATAGTCATATTATTATGGCATGAAACAAAAAACACATCTATTACAAAAACACTACCGCAGGAAGGATTTTACTTAGCGCTCTCGAAAACAGGTTTGGGGGATAACATTTGACCGGTGGGACGTAAATTTCCCGGGGTTGGTCAGTCTTGCGTGCTGAACGTAGTGACGACGTAAAAGCCATGCGTGGTTTTCGAGGAAAACTGTGTTTCAATCGTCCCGTGTTTCAAATAATCGACCCGGCTCTCCCCTACCCTGCTCTGCTGCTGCGGTGACAGACACAACCATTTAGGATCGGATGAGGAAAGGAGGTGAAAAAGCACGACAAATCCTCCATAAATGTTAACTTCAGAGCCTCTGATAAAGTGCAGCTCACACAGACCAGGTTTGCATCTCGGTTTAAAGACCACTGTCACACACTGTCAGCGTTCACACTTTAACAGCGCAAGACGGGATTCACTTGGTTACAGTCACGGCATATGCCGGTATCGCTGTTCGCACGGCATCGGCCAGGCAAAATCTGATTTACGTCGCGAGTTGACGTTATTATTTATATATTTCTTTTCCACTGCCTGAGCTAATTGATGTTTGGCATGAAAGGGTGTGAAAAGTGTCAATTGTTTGACTCTCATGAGACAGCTTTTCACCTCGTCACAATTTAATGTTGCACAGACTGGGCTACTAGGAGTAATGAGATCCTGTCCCACAAATTGAGTGCTCCCGTCATCCAAGGCTCCAAGCGGGGGCAGTGACCCATCCCTCACTCATCCCCATACATTTACATTAGGTGTCAGGTTTAATCAGAACACAAACAACAGAGGTCTGAGCAGGTCAGGAAAATGAGTGGCAGGAAAAGAAGTGACATTTGGAACCACTTTGGTGAAATTTCAGCCACCAAAGCCAAGTGAAATATTTGCAAAAGACTTTTATCAGTGCAAGGAGGAAGCACTTCGAATTTGAGAAGGCACCTGAAAGCAGCACATCCAACTGTGCAGTTAGCACAAGTGAGGGTAGAGAGTGACGATGGAGCCACTGCAGCAGCTTCAAATATCTCCACCAGCAGCACTTCATCTGGACCTCCAATCGCTGCTGCTGCAACACTGGCTACAGCTTCTGCAACATCCAGTACACCAGCAGCACCCACCACCACCACCACCACCACCCAAGCAGCAGTTAGGCCACGGAGGCCTCAACAAACACTGATGGGCACTTATTTAACAAGGCCAATGGATCCGCTCAGGCAGACCAAACTGGATGAAGCACTGATAAAAATGATAGCTTGTGACTATCAACCATTCTCCATCGTTGAGGACAAAGGCTTCAAAGATTTTTCAAAGACCCTGGACCCTTCATACACTCTGCCTAGCAGGAAAACACTGTCTCAAGCTCTACTGCCTAAGATGTATGGAAAACTAAGAGCTGAGTTATTTGAAAAAATCAAGAGTGCTCCTGCTGTATGTCTCACAACAGACTGCTGGACATCTGTGACGACCACAAGTTACATGTCTGTGACCTGCCACTATATTCAGGATTTTGCTATGACCTCCCATCTCCTGGACTGTTTTGCCTTGACAGACAGACACACTTCAGCTCACCTGGCAAGTGAGCTGAAGAGAGTTTCAACCGAATGGGGTGTCATAGACAAAGTTGTAGCTTGTGTCACAGACAATGCCAGCAACATTGTGGCAGCCCTGAGAGATCACCTGCACTGGGACCACATACCATGCTTTGCACATGTGTTGAACCTCATTCTTAGAGCTGCACTTAGGGAGGTTCAGGGCACAATTCAAAGAATAAAAGCTGTGGTTGAATACTTCCACAGAAGCACAGTTGCTTCAGACAAGCTGAAGGCCACACAGCAACAGATGGGCCAGGAGCAACTGCGTTTGAAGCAGGATGTAGCTACAAGGTGGAATTCAACATTCTACATGCTGCAAAGGTTCATTGAAGTGAAAGATCCAGTCATCTCCACCCTGGCACTTATCAATGCACCGCTATCCACACTGTCCACAGAGGAATGGGGAATTGCCCGTGAAACAGTGGGCATTATCAAGCCTTTTGAGGAGGTTACCATTGAAGTGAGCGCTAAGAGTATGTAGATAAAGTGATTAATGTTTATATTAAATTAAAATCACTTTTATTGGATGAATCAGTGTACACATAAATGAATTTGACTCCTATCTAACTTTGCTCTCAATGTACATGCACATAATAAGCACAAACTTCATATGTTAAACAAAAATTATAGTTAGTGATAGATTTTTAACTGCATCCTTACTGTTAACAAAGAAGCATGACATTGACTTTGTAATAGTACACTGTTATAACTGCTTTTAAGAACAACATTTGAATAATTCAACTCTGTCTGTAGGTTTGTGACTGCCTCCAAAGTGATCCTGATGGCAAGGGGTCTTCAGAGGATTGTTGCCCGCCATCAAAGGAATCCATCCATCCATGAACCAGTTCAAAAACTGGTGGACTGTCTGATGGCAGAGATGCAGAAGAGGTTCAGCAAGGTGGAGCAAATTGAGAAGCTTGCTGATGCTACTTGTTTGGACCCAAGGTTCAAAAAGCAAGCCTTTGTGAACGACAAGGCAGCAGATGATGCTGTAAAGAGGATTACAGCTACTGCAGCACACCATCACCCTGGTCACAGTGAGGAGGAGGAGGAGGAGGGTCAAGATCCTGCTGCGGCTGCCAGCGCAGGGGCCATGTTTTGGGAAGACTTCGATGAGAGGGTAGCAAACACAAGCGCTTCCACTTCATCCAATTCTGCCACATCAAGCATCTCAACTGCTGCCATGATGGAGATACGGG
This sequence comes from Pollachius pollachius, assembly GCF_949987615.1. Classification (NCBI taxonomy): domain Eukaryota; kingdom Metazoa; phylum Chordata; class Actinopteri; order Gadiformes; family Gadidae; genus Pollachius; species Pollachius pollachius. The sequence goes on from NC_136940.1 coordinate 22,976,612, forward strand.
CCTACCTTGCAGAGCCACTCCTACCCCGCACATCAGACCCTCTGGCATGGTGGAGGATGTGCTCTCCAGTATTTAAAAGTCTGTGTGAAGTGATGAAGACAAGACTGTGCATTGTGGCCACATCTGTGCCCTCTGAGAGAATTTTCTCAAAGACTGGGCAGATCATCACTGACAGACGGAACAGGCTCAGCCCCTCCAAGGTCTGCGAGCTTGTGTTTCTCAATGCCAACTTGCCTTAGAGCAGGCCTTAAACTGGTTTGAATTGCTTGTGACATTGTGTGTATTCAGCAGCTCAGCTGAAGCAAACCATGTTGCCTTCAGTGTTAAGCGTTAAGAACCGCAGCCTTTTTTACAACGCCCACAAGGGGGCTACATCGCCACCCGCTGTAAAAATGAACGAAATGAACGAAATGACTCAAAAAAAGATTCGTTCAATTTACTGACCGAGAGTTAAAGATCCGATTCAGTAAAAAGAGTCGAACTTCCCAACACTGATGAGATATATCAACGGGCATCCCACACATCAGCCGACACTACCCCCCACCCTCGCAATGTACATTGTCATCCATCGTATAAAACACATTTCAATGACAGTATGGCGGCAATATATACAATTAAACAGAATAATATCAACATATGACACAGGAGCCACGAGGAGCGCGACTCACCAATTATCCGGTTGACATCAGACAACCGGACGTTGCGTCAACTGGCGTTACAGACACAGCGCGAACTTCCAAGACTTTTCAAAATAAAAACACAAACACCACAACGGGTAATACAGTAAAACTAAATCAATAAATGAATTGGGGCGGAATCTATAACACAACATACAACACTTGTTACATAAGGTAACTATAATATTGTAACGTTCACCTCACGTGGTGCAGCGTCGAATAAACAGTCGATGTCCGGCTTGCAATCCTGCTCTTTATTTAGTAAATCCAAGTTTTATCTCTGATCACTGTTGGCCGTGACCACTCGTACGTTAAGCCGTAACAGTTCTCACTACAACAATCCGCCGCTTTCGGACCCTCCCTCACGTTGTCCCCCCCCCCCCCCCCCCCTTGAGAATAATATACTTGAGAACCAAGTATATTATTCAGAACCGTGTAACACACGCACACTTTCCCGTTGTTTTTCCTCTATCTCACTCGTCCCAATGAAGGATTAAAGCCTTTACAAGGCAGACGCAGGCAGTTTGCTCCCAGTAAAGGCTCATCCCATCTCAAAATATGAGCGTCATTAGCGAGATCGAATTATTATTAATATTGCAATAAAATATAACTCACCCTCCGGCTGCACCAGTTTTCCCAAGACCCAGTGGAGCGGCAGTAGAAATATGAACAAGATCAGATCCCTAGGCGAAACCATGGCTATAAAAGTGATAAATAAATGGAAAAAATGCTAGTTCATTCGGGTTTAACTGTTTTCGTTGGAGGACTACCTACTCTGTGTAGTTCAGTCGACGTGAATGAACATGTCGCGACATTTGAGTGACAACTGAACTCTGTCGTCATAAGGGGCGTTGTCCCTCCTCTCCAACAAGACAATGTCGAGGAAGCGTCATTTTCCTCATGTCGGTGAATATCGTCATAGCACAAAGCGTCCAGTTAGACCGTGAAACTCTCCAGCCAGTTTTCACATGGAACTGGGGCAGGTGGGGGTAGACCAAACGGCCATTCTCGTCGCCAATATTATGTTGGTAAAAGAAACAGAGACTTATGGAAAACCTCAACTCTGTGCGTACCACTCTCTATGACAACTCATGCACACACGCACACAACCAACAGCTGCCACGACAACGAACAGCGCTGTCCTTAACTTCATAATCAAAGTCCCCTAACTGATTCGTCTTGTTCATTCTCAGACTCGACTCCTCCCAGACCTTTGCCTCGAGGCTTGTGTAGAACCTCGGCTCCTCCCCCCAGCGATTGGCACATAACTTACTAAAAGAAGACACTACCCAGTTCCAAGATCACTTTAATGGCTATTGAATTAATCACACTCATTCTCAGTCATCATGCAGTTTTATTATTACAATTATTAGTAGGCTGCTGTAGTTGATAAGACATTCTATTTTGCCCGGGATGACTTAAAATCTTTGTCAAATGATTTATTTTCTATCATGAGCTCGGGAGATATTTATGAACGGCACCCTCACACGTATCACTGAAATGACTTTAATTCTCAAATGTTTTGATGTTGTACGAAGCAAACATCACATCATCAAAGGGAACTCTTTCTTTCATCATAATTTAATTCACCACTAGGTGTCACTAGCGTACTCATTTGAAGCTTCGAGGTCGAACCACTTTGGTGGTTCATCTGGCTGTGAGCATGGACATATTATAGAATGGACACCGGATTCCCAAATGGCGCAAGACCATGAAAACAATACAGTGCAATGTTATTGCTTAAGTAACAGATTCCATCCAACTATTTACAAAAAATGCTATCAATAATTTATATACAAATAAATGGTTACATATCGATCAGAAACGAGGTTGGAGTAGCCTACACCAACATTGTTTACTGTCATACATAGCTAAACAAGCAAATGAAAAATGTAATACTAACACAACTGAAATGTTTATCAGGCTATTAACAATATTATAAAAATGATACCGTAATGCACCCGTTTTTTGTCTTTGGATCTTTTGAATAAATGGATCAATAAATGGTGAATCGCAATGATCGCAAGCAGAGGAACGTGAGAGTCATTGAGCAGCAGCTGAACCAGTCTACAAATCCCATTATCACTAAAACACTTTTAGTGATAAAAAGTCACCACAGTGCCTAAAAACCATCAACGTCATTCATGTTAAGTAAAAGGAAAAACCTCGGACACGAGAAGTTAACGGAGCCGTGCACTAGGCCCTCTCGAATGCAGGGCCGAAACAACATTTGTTTCACTACGACTCCTTTCAGCTGCCCAACCCTCCTTCTCCAGCAAAAAATAACATAAAACGGCTAATAAAACGTTTGAGGTGGCGTTTTGAAAAGAGAAAACTTACATATTTTTAGTACATGGCATAAAGATAATTATGAGCCTTTGATTGATATCCAGTCATTTTTTGCGGAGACATATTCCTATTCCCCACTTGTATTAGAGTGAACGGAGATATTTACTTCTGGGCCCCTTGAATCGAGGGACCCGTCCACAGCCCGCTTTAACAGCTGCAATACCGGGCTTGGCCGCTGAGCACTGGTGGATTGCGGAAGTATGCACTGTTCCTGGGGGCTGTGTTCGAAATCGTTCCCTATTCACTCACTCACTATTCCCTATATAGTGTTCATGATATAGTGCACTATATAGGGAACGAACAAACGAGAATTCAGACACTACGCTAAACATTTCTAAACGTCATTTGCGTCAGTAAATGTGCCGGGTATTTGTGAGACACAGACAGATGCGCCCACATCATGTAAACAAACAGGTGCCGTGTTCCAACATCCATGCTATCCGTACTTACTAGCCTTAGTTTGAGTACGTAGGGCGTTCCAATTCAGATCGGGCAAAAATAAGTGTACTGAAAGGACCCGGATGGTGTACTCAAAACGGTCAAATCGCGAAGTGTGGATCAATGTACACTTTTCGTACTCAACGGCAGCCATCTTAGCTACGTAGCGGAACAGGGCGGAGCCAGGCCTGCCAAAGTCAGCCCATTTTCCAAATAGCCTGCATTAATAGTCATTTTGTAGTTTTTATAGCTTTTTATAGCTGCTAGGCGTAAAGAGTTCACCGTTCAAAGCGGGATGTTTATTGCGGGGGCGGAGCCGCGGCGACAGTCGTGATCGTCATTTCCGGTTAGTGCCCCACGGAGTATTCGATTTGGAACAACACTGACATCTGAAAATTAGCGCACTTAGTGAGCACGGATAGTGTACTACGTTTAAGTGTACTCATGAAAGTATGGATATTGGAACACGGCACGGGCACTCACGAGGAAAGCTGGAGGTTGTATTGATGTTGAATGTTACATTTCCTTGATGAATTTTTTTTTATTAATTTAGAATGTTTAATTTTCTATGTTGAATCCAAAATAAAATGTTGACATTTCTAAACGAAAGCCGGAGACTCCATCATTAAATGTATTAGTTTTCGCGGTTATTCAGCTTTTTCTTCGGAAAAACACGACCGCATTGCATTGTGGTATACAGAAGTAACATGTAGGGAACATCGTATGTACACTCAAATTTTGGGTATTTTAAGTGCACTATATAGTGCATGAAATTAACCACTGAGAATTCGAACACCACTATGTTGTGTATTTTGGGCTCACTATGATTCCGTAGTTACGAAGCACCGGGGTATTCTGGGTAATATTCTGGCGGGAAGTCCCTCTCGGTTGTTACCACTGTTCACGTGCCGTGGTGGCTTAATAAACAGTTAACGCAACGTCGTTGTCCGTGTTTATGTGAAGAAGTAAGGATATAACAAAACTGGCGACGAGGACGTCTGAACCGGCGCCTGTTGTCTACTAGAAGTGGAGTTTTCTGAGTTTTCTGTTTCCCGCTGATTCGCATGACTGCCGACTTCAGCGTGCGGGGTGTGCTCCGGACAAGTCAGCTGGAGGGAAGAACGGACAATCGGTGACATTGTGAGTTTTATTTGAGGGGGAAGCAGCACTTATAGCAAGGGGCTTAAAATGGCTGCAATTATTGGCTCAATCGGCACCTTTGATGAGAGCATTGAGCAATGGAGCTCATATACAGAGCGTTTTGGCTACTTTGCCGTGGCTAATTGAATAACATGAGAAACTGGTGCCCACTTTTTTGAGTATAATGGGACCAAAAACGTTTAACCTGCTGCGATTTGCTACAACCAGTAAAGCCAGGCAGTAAAACAGACGAGGAAATAGTGGATATACTGACAAACCACCTTTCACCCAAACCCCTGGTAATTGCAGAAAGATTCAGATTTCACAAACGTGGCCAGGAAGAGGGTGAGTCTGTCACTATGTTTATGGCAGCCCTACGCAAGTTGGCTGAACACTGTGAGTTTGGGGATGTGTTAAATTACACACTAAGGGACAGGCTGGTATGTGGACTGAGAAATGAAGCAGCACAGAAGAGATTGCTCACAGAAAGAACATTGACGCTGGAAAAAGCCATAAATGTTAGTGTGACAATGGAAATGGCATCAAAGGAAGCCCAACAACTAAATGCTACAGGAAGAGTACACCAACTCGTCAGTGATAAAACATACGTACAAGGGCCATGTTTTCGCTGTGGTAAATCTGGACACCTTTCAGCGACATGCTGGGCTAAAGAGTTGGACTGTCATAAATGTGGAAAAAAGGGCCACGTAGAACGGGCATGCAGAAGTAATACAAGCACAGGCACAAGCTCAAAGATAGAACAAAAGAGACAATGTCAAATACAAACAGAAAAGACATGTGCGCACAGTCCAGCATAAAAATGAGTGGAGTGATTCCTCTTCAGAAGAAGTAAATACTGTGCGGATAATGAGTGTGGATAGGAGCTCAGATGGCTACTGGGCTGAGCCACAGTTGGAAGGGCACTCAGCAAAAATGCAGATAGACACGGGTTCTAAAGCATCATTACTGTCGCACAAACTGTACAAGAAATACATGTGGCACCTTCCACTGCGGCCATCAGACACTGTGTTTAAAGCATATACCGGACACCTGACAGATGTGACTGTAATCCACAATGGACAAAAAAAAAAGCTCCCAGTCTATGTGACCAAGGGGAATCATCCTGCTATAATGGGACGTGCGTGGCTACGTGAAATTCGTCTTGACTGGCAGGTGTTAAGGAAGCTGTCACACAGTCTCACTCCCCTACAGGAGATACTGGAGAAAAACGCAGAGGTTTTCCGTGACGAATTAGGCAGCATGAAGGATATAACTGTGAAGTTACATGTCAAAGCTGATTCCAAGCCTGTGTTCATGAAAGCTAGACCAGTGCCATATGCAATCCGAACCAAGGTGGAAGCGTACCTGGATGCCCTAGTCAAGAATGGCGTTTTGGAGCCTGTGACGATCAGTGAATGGGCCACGCCCATCGTTCCGGTACCAAAAAAAGACGGGGGAATTCGGACCTGTGGAGACTTTAAAGTAACGCTTAATCCTGTGTTACTAGCAGAACAATATCCCCTTCCCCTAATTGATGACTTGTTTTCTGGGCTTAGTGGGGGTAAAAAATTCAGCAAGATAGATCTCAATCATGCTTACCTACAAATGCATGTGGATGAACAGTCACGTGAAATGTTGACCATCAACACACATAAGGGACTTTTAAGATACTGCAGACTGCCTTTTGGCATCACCTCAGCCCCAGCACTCTTTCAACGGGCGATGGATCAGATCCTCAGTGGATTACCAGGGGTACAGTGCTACCTCGACGATATCTTGTGCACCGGAACTAGTGATGATGAACATCTGCGCAACTTGGACGCTACCCTCCAAAGACTGAAGGACTACGGCTTGAGAGTTCGTTAGGAGAAATGTGACTTCTTCCGACCATCAGTGGAATATCTGGGGCATGTAATTAATGCAGATGGGCTACACACTGCACCATCCAAGGTAGCAGCAGTCGTGGATGCACCTCCGCCCCAGAACGTCAGCCAGCTACGATCCTTCTTAGGACTGTTGAACTACTATGGGCGCTTCATCCCCAATTTATCTTCACTGCTACGACCGCTGCACGAACTGCTACGCCAAGATAAAAATTGGAAGTGGACGGCTGGCTGTCAGGAGGCTTTTGAAAAGGCTAAAATGGTGCTGACGTCGTCCGAGGTCCTGACTCACTTTAACCCATCACTTCAGCTTCAGCTCGCCTGTGATGCCTCCCCATACGGAGTAGGGGCTGTCCTTTCTCATGTTTTACCAAGTGGTGAGGAAAAGCCAATTGCTTTTGCATCAAGGACATTAAACAAGGCAGAGTCTAATTATGCTCAGCTATGCTCAGCTATGCTCAGTCTAATTAGAACGGGAGGCACTGAGCATTGTGTTCGGAGTTCGGAAGTTTCATCAATACCTATATGGGAGACGGTTTACACTCCTAACTGACCACAGACCCCTCACAACCTTGGTCCACACACAGGTATACCATCGCTCGCCGCTTCCCAACTGCAGCGGTGGGCTTTGTTGTTGTCAGCACATACATATGACATCAAATATCGGAAGGCAGACTCCCACTGCAATGCGGATGGTTTATCTAGGCTGCCACTGCCTGTCACGAAGCCGGAGTCTAACACAGTGGACATATTCTACTTTAGGGAGGTAGAAAAAGCACCTGTTTCAGCTGTACAGGTTAAGAAGGAGACACGAAATGACCCGGAGTTGTCTGCTGTGATGGACATCATTGTCAAGGGTCGTCTTGCTGGTGATGACGTAAACTTGAAACCTTTCCTCGGAAGGAGGTTGGAGCTGTCTGTCCAGTCTGGGTGTTTGATGTGGGGGAGGAGGGTCGTCATTCCCTTGTCACTTCGCACAAAAGTGCTGCAACAGCTACATTCGGGACACAGTGGAATAGTATGTATGAAAGAAATAGCAAGAAGCTACTTTTGGTGGCCTAAGATGGATAGCCAAATTGAGGAGCTTGCCAAAAGCTGTTCATCATGCCAAAAAGTCAGAAACAACCCTCCCCCCGCACCTCTTCACCCCTGGGAGTTTCCACAAGGACCATGGAAGCGTGTGCATATTGATTTTGCGGGACCATTTGAGGACAGAATGTTTCTTATCGCTGTTGATGCACACAGTAAATGGCCGGAGGTGGCTATCATGAGAACAACCACAGCAGAGAAGACTATTGAGAAGTTGGGGGAAATGTTTAGTCGATTTGGATCTCCTGCACAGCTCGTCTCTGACAATGGACCCCAATTTGTCTCACAGGAAATGGCCGGGTTCCTACAAGCTAATGGAGTTCAACACATTAAATCAGCTCCTTACCACCCCGCAACGAATGGTCTCGCTGAAAGGTTCGTTCAGACCATGAAGCATGCTTTGAAATCATCACAGGGACAAGGAACACTACATCAGAGACTGCATATCTTCCTGCTGACCTACCGCAACAGTGCACATGCAACCACCAAGACTTCTCCTGCCAGCCTAATGCTAAAGAGAGACCTGCGCACCACCTTTGACCTCTTAAAACCCTCATCGGTGAAGGACGTTGTCCAAAGTCAACAAGAGAAACAGGTTGGGTACAGAGAACAGAAGGGCAAAGAAAGAGTTTTCACCGCAGGAGAATCTGTGCTGGTAAGGAACTACTGTGGCGAACCTAAATGGATTCCCGCCACTGTTATTGCATAAACTGGTCCGGTGTCTTACACGGTCCAGACAGCTGATAGTGTTTGGAGAAGACACGTTGATCAAGTCCTGCAGACTCCGTCAGTGCCGGCGGTGCCGATACTGGGGAATTTTCCAGATGCACCTGTCACTACACCGGTTCATCTACCCTTACAAGTGCAGGACCCAACTGCACCAGAGACAACTGTTCCAGTGGAGGATACGGCTGTAGCATACGCTGAGAGACCGCCCCTTACAGTAGCACCTGCATCAAGCTCACCTTTGGAAGACCAAGAGATTAATGTGTCTTCGGAGAATAGATACCCTACCAGAGAGCGACGGCCTCCTGCTCGCATGGACTTGTAGAGATTTAGTTAGTGACTGACCCAAGTTGCTGGGGCAGAATAATCCCCGTGGGTACGGTCAGGGGACTGAGGTAGTTCACCCTTGCCCCTAGGTAGCTATGTAGAGAATGCTGACCTGTATTGTAAATTTTACGTTATTCATAACTGTTTAATGGTTGATGTGTTAGACATCTGCAATGTTATATAATTTATGGTTGTTTCACAAAAGTATGTTTTTTGTAAGAGGGGAGGAGATGTTGTGTATTTTGGGCTCACTATGATTCCGTAGTTACGAAGCACCGGGGTATTCTGGGTAATATTCTGGCGGGAAGTCCCTCTCGGTTGTTACCACTGTTCACGCAACGTCGTTGTCCGTGTTTATGTGAAGAAGTAAGGATATAACACGCTACAAAATGGCGAGCACCCTATCTAGTGCACTATATCCGTGATATGGAACGATTTCGAACACAGCTTTTGACGTTTCATGAGGCATCATCTCGGAACCACAACCCTGAAGTACTTGGAGGAAAGGTGGTTCGAATTTTAAAAATGCTTAGGAAAGGAGCCTCGATGCTTCCTTTAACCCTCCTTTAGCATAGGTTACTCCTGAGCAACCTTCTGCTTCTTCTTCTTCTTATTATTAATGTTTTATGGTGGTTGACAAACAACTTAATAGTGCATTACCGCCACCTACTGGTATGGAGTGGGGATCGGGACTCTTACACATTCCTGAATTTTCTTAATACATAAATAAAATCAATCGATCAACGAAAACAAAACAAACCCAAAAAGAATAAATAATAATAATAATAGATTATCCCTATCAAGCTTGTTCTCCTAAAATACTGAAATAAAAAAGCATAACATTTCTCCTCAGAACTTCGTTGTAAAAGATCCCGTAAATAATATAATTTATAATTCAACTTAATTTCTTTAAGATTCACCATCAGTTCCCTTTTCTCAGCATCATATTTTTGACAATAAAGCATAACATGTTCTAAAGTTTCTTCTTCATTACAATATTCACATCTTCCTGAATTGTGTTTTCCTATTTTAAATAATGTACTGTTTAATCTTGTATGACCAAATTGTAACCTGGATATTATTGTTTCCTCTTTCCGGGTTCTCCCCGTGCTTCTCATCACGCCTACTTTTCTTTGAATTCTGTATAACCACCTTCCTTTTCTCTCTTCTTCCCACTGCTTTTGCCACCTTTCTTTCAATTTATACTTGATTGTAGTTTTCATTTCCGTTTTACTAAAGGGAACCGTGATGTCAATATGATTCTTTTTTGTTGCTTCCTTTGCACATTTGTCAGCTACTTAATTTCCTTTGATTCCTATAGGCGCTGGTATACATACAAGTATTATACTTAGTCCCTTGAATTCTATATAATGTTTGCTGCATTTCTATTAAAACATCTGGTCTTCCCTCTGATTTGTTATTCTTCAAGCTGATTAATGAAGAACTGGAGTCAGAGCATATTACTGCTCTCAAAGGTCTCACCTCTTCTACCCATTGTAATGCTAACAAAATTGCCATCATCTCTCCTGTATACATCGACAGTCTATCACTGATTCGTTTGCAAATTTTAATGCTGAACTCTGGAACTATGAATGAAATACAGATTTTGTTGAGTTCTTTGAGGCATCTGTATAAATCTGAACACAACTATAATAGTTATTCTCTATATATGTCTTTATTACCTGTAGGTGTAAAATAAATTCCTTACCTTTGTTCTTTTTGTCAAGCAATGTGAGATAAACAATAGGATCAGGAAGTACCAATGGATGTATTACTGAGAGTGGACCGTTGGACCAATATTTATTTCATTAACTTCAAGTTCTTTATCTTTCTGCTTACCCATCCAAAACTTTTTGTTTCTCTTCTCTCCTTCTCCCAACATTGTTTCAGTATATCTTGTGTTGGATGATCTTTATTATGTCCTTTTAAATTAACCCAGTAGTTTATAGATAGCTGTGTTCTCCTTAATTCCAGTGGCATTTCTCCCATTTCGACTTGTAATGCTGATGTTGGGGTCGTTCTAAAAGCACCTGAGCATAGTCTCAAAGCCTGATATTGAATATTATCTAACCTTTTCAGAGATGTGTTTGCTGCAGATCCAAATGCTATGCAACCATAATCTAATTGCTCTGCTCTAATTCATCCTATATAAATGTTTTTTAGTGATGTTCTCTCAGCTCCCCATTCATTTCCTACCAGACATCTCATTACATTTAAAACTTTCTTACACTTGTCACTTATTTTCTGAATATGTACATTCCATGTAATTCTTTCATCAAACCACAAACCCAGAAATTTGAGTTGTTTTACCCTCTCAAATTCTTGATTATATAATCTAAGTTTTAAATTACCAACAATTATTTTCCTTGTAAAGAACATTATCTTTGTTTTATCTATGGAAAATTGAAATCCCCACTTAAATTACCATTCTTCTATTTTAATATTAGCCTCTTGTAGTTTCTTCACAATGAATTCCAAATTCCTACCCCTAAAATTGCCCCATCATCCGCAAAAAGAGAAAATCCCATCCCATTTTCTAAACTCATATAAACATCATTTATCATAATAGAAAATAACAAAGGGCTCACTTTACTCCCTTGAGGCGTTCCATTTTCAATACCAAATTTCCTTGAATAACACTTCCCTATTTTTACTTGAATAGATCTTCCCACCAAAAAATCCTTGATCCACCTATACATTGGGCCTTTAATCCCTAATTTACTAAATTTAATTAATAATCCCTCTTTCATCATATCATAAGCCTTCTCTATATCAAAAAAGTTGGCTACTACACTTTACCTATTTATCTGTGCTTTCCTTACCTCATGTTCTAAACATAGAACAGGGTCCATAGTATTTCTACCTCTTCTGAATCCACTCTGATATTCTGATATATAACCTTTGTTTTCTAAGTAAAATGTTAATCTTTCATTTATCATTCTTTCCATTATTTTGCATACATTAGATGTTAAAGCAATAGGCCTTGTAACGGGGGGGTTAGGCAGAACCCAAGTGCACATACTGACAATGGTGACAGGGCAGTCCAAAGGTTTATTGATTGCACAGATGATCAGGATCGGGCAGGCAGAGTAAACGGGGACAGGCAAGAGTTCGGGGACCGGTAGGCAATCAGGTAGACTGTGGGTAGGCCTACCGTCGGCGGGCGGCTAGTCGCAGTGTTGGGAAAGTTCACTTTCTGCGTGAACTAGTTCAAAGTTCAGTTCACAAATTTTAAAATGAACTAGTTCAGTTAAACGTTCATAATTCAAAATTTTTAACTAAGTTCACAGTTCAAAAAAATGAACTAGTTATTTTTTTTAATATGATGCTGTGAGCTATTATTTTTTTCCGGTATTTTGAACATTGAGCCCAGTGGCGGTTCTAGACAAATTTTACTAGGGGGGCCAAAGAGGGGCCGGTGTTCAACCAGAGGGGCACAAAAAAAAGGCACAAAATGATATTTAAAGATTTATTTATTTTATTTTCAAATCACTAAAATACAAAGAAAACTTCCCTGTATGGCCCAATAAAACAAACCAGCTCAACTGTACTGCATGGCTTTTTAACTTAACCACTCAATTTATGGAGCTCATGCCCTAAATCCTGAAGCTAAAGGAGGTAGGGCCGTAGAAAAATGAAAAATACAGTACAGGGTACAAATACAGTGTTTCAATTCAATGTGAACAAACCTCCAGGGTACAACAAAGGATATAAAAATGTGACATTACCTATTAATGTAAACACTACACTACAACAACAGGATACGGCGGTTGTGCTGTCTGGCAAAACGGTCCACAAATGCATCCAGATCCAGAGCCTTGGCCCTTCTGGACTCTATGCTCAGGACACCAAGATCACTGAGTCTCATGTCAGTAGTGGTGGACCGCAGGAAGGTTTTGATCAGTTTCAGTGTGGAGAAACTGCGTTCGCAAGAGGCTGAGCTTACAGGAAGGGTTACGGCAATCTTGCACAGTCTAAAGAGTTCAAAGAAAACTTCCCTGTATGGCTCAATAAAACAAACCAGCTCAACTGTATTGCATGGCTTTGTAATTTCACCACTCTGTATTTTTCTGTCCAAAACTCTCTTAAATTGATGGAGCTCATGCCCTAAATCATCAATGTCTGCATTGTACAAACGGCCAAATGAGAAAACATTTGTCTCCTTTAAAAAGGCATCACTCTGGGGGTTGAGAGACTGTATGCTTGTCATGAGCTCACAGTTGGTATTGGAGAAACGTCTGTTCAACTCCTTGAGCATGCTGTCAATTACAGGATAGAAAAATGATGTGCAAAACATAGCTTTGTCACGTTCTACCTCCCTCTGACCAACAGTGCTTAGTGTGCAGTAGCCACTGAGCCTAGTGCTCAGCATTGTCTGACGTTTTGCCACTGATGGTGCAGAATCACAGTGCTCACAAATAGTCAATGCTTCATCCCACAACTTATCAAAGAAAGACTCCTGCCTGTGGTCTTTCAATGTCTGGACTAAAGCATTTACCAAGTCAACAGCTCTAGCCAGATCAACAGTTTGTGACTGTAACATGTCAGACAGTAGTTTTGTCTCCCCAAACAACTTACTAAGAGTGACAAGGTGCACAACAAATTGTAGGTCAATTTGAGGCAGAAGACCTCGGGCCTCAACAGTTCTTTCACCGTGGCGTTCTTGAGCAATCTGTTGCAGTAGTCGTTTAAGGGCAGGTAGAGTGTCAATTATGTTGCGTAGTGCTAGAAATCGGCATGCCCAACGTGTGTCGCTTAAACGTTGCAACTCTCTTGTTTTGCCATACATTTCTTTTTGGAGAGACAGCCATTTTGGGTGCACATATGAGCCAGAGGTAAAAATATAAAGGCTCTGTAACAAAGAAAAAAACTCCTCTGTTTCTGGGACATTTTTGACTACATCAACTAACACTAAATTGAGACAGTGTGCACTACAATGAATGTAGAAGGCAAATTTAGCCTGTTCTTTGATCCTTGCCTGAACCCCTGAATGTTTACCGCTCATAACGGCAGCGCCATCGTATGCTTGGCCTACAAGGTTATTTTTGTAGTTCAGGCCGTCACTTTCCAGTAAGTTCACTATTTTTCCAGTTAGGCTTGCTGCATCTAACCTCTCTGCAGATTCAAAATGGAGAAAACTCTCCTTAATGGCCCCATTGTAATAGTACCTGAGTGTGAAAGAAATCTGTTCACTTTTTGAAACATCCTTTGTTTCATCTGCCATGATGCTGAAAACCTCACTGTTCTTCACTTCTTCTATGATTTCGAGCGAACCATTTCTGCCAAACAACCCAAAACCTCATTCTGGATGATCTTGCTTGTGTACTTTGCATTGTTAATAGAAGTTAATCTTCTCTTAACAAGTGGGTCGTGGTTAGCAACTGTGCTAAGAATTTCCCTAAAGTTTCCTTTGTTATTGGACTCTTCAGATTCATCATGCCCTCTTTGTGCTATGTTTTGTGTAGCTGTAAGTAACAGCACTTCCCCAATTGTTTTAATGTATGCCCGATTTTCTTGTACTTGTTTAGTGTGTTCTTTGTTAAGGATATCTGCTAGTGTTGCATCATTTTTAACAGCACTTTGATAATCCCGCCATGCTATCATCGCACACTTGTGTCGCTCAGACTTTGCATGAACTGAAAACCCTGCCTTTCTCATAGTTGCATTTTTCCAGTTTCTAAACCCAGGGGTTGAAACAAAAACAGTGTCAGGGGCCTTTGGTGTGCTAAAATGTCTACATGCATAGCAATATGTAGAGTCCATTATGACAGAATACTCAAGCCATGGATGAAGAGTAAACCAGTTTCGCCTGAAGCACCGTCTTCTGTCCCCCATCAAAGTGGTTGGGAATATATTCAAGTTCGGCTGTACTGGTGCATCATTCTTGGACTTGCTGATATCTGTAGAAAGATGTACAGTAAACATAGAGCACAACTACAACATTTATTTACTTACGCATGTATATCTGCATGTAGTTCAAGTTTGTGCCATATTGGCACCAATTGAATTTACAGCAGAAAGCATAATTTTAAGGATACACAGTAGACCTACAATGAAATTGTAATTGCACTACTTTGCAAACAGAAATAACCTTCTTCATCAAAAACCTGCAGTACTTGATCCACATGGATTTACTTGCTGTACCTCTGGCTGTTTCTCTCTCTGTCTCTGTATGTTTTCTTCCTCCTCACCCTCTTCTTCATCCTTCTCACTCTCTGAAATTTCCCTCTCTGTGTCAGAGCCCTCACGTTCATCACATGCCCTCTCTCCAACCTCCTCCGACTCTCCCTCTTCCTGCTCCTCAGGTCTCTCAATACCTTGACTTGTTTCTCTTACTGCTGTTTCTTTCACTTTTTTGTTTACTGGGGCAAAAAAGGATGCTATATTCTTTCCTCGTTTCATGATAGCTGCTATTAGAAGAAAAAATCGTAGGGGCATGCATTACACTTCGTTGCATAACCATCTCTCCCTACTTAACACGGGAAGATCAACAAGAACAACAAGTCACATAAAAGATTAAATCGTTTTGCTTACCTTCGACTTTTGCAACAGGAGAAATCGTAGCTCCTTTCTTTCTCCAGGAGTATTTGCTGAGCTCGCATTCACCGAGCAGCAGCAACACAGTGTTTGGGTGCGCCGTTTGGGTGCGCCGCTCTAATTTACCCGTGTAGAACGTGCAGCAACAATGTTTGGGTGCGCCGTTTGGGTGCGCCGCTCTAATTTACCCGTGTAGAACGTTGCGTCGCATTAGTTCCGCTTTTGGCACTCGCGTGTAAAATCATAATCAATTCATAATTGTTTTATTTGGTCAGCACGGTGGGGCCACAGGGGGGGCCAGGGACATGTCCACAGGGGCACGGGCCCCCGTGGGCCCCCGTGTAGAACCGCCATTGATTGAGCCCCCTTTGTGGTTTGTCTAGGATGAATAGAGTGGTTGAATCAAGTATCGTAGCGAAATACAGTTTCTATCGCGTTTTATTGCACATTTAGTGCATTTTGTAAATCCTGATTTCTGTTGGAAGACTCATTGCTCGTTGGCCGGAAACGGAAAGGGGGGTGTTCTGGTTTGGTTGTAGTCTTTTCGCTCGATTCTAGCCCTACTGTTGAGGCGGAGAACCGAGCAAAAAGACTACAACCAAACGTAAACGGCCCTCTTTTCCGTTTCCGGCCAACAAGCAATGATTCTAGGAGGTATTCTAGGCCGCTGAGCTATGAGCCAGTGAGCTAACGTTATGGATTGTACATAATTTATAATTCGAAATTCGTCTCAGCCTTTATAACCACAGATATTCTAGGGTCTATAGCATATATCCGCGTTGTCTGATTACAGTTTAATTCATTTTTCACAATTTAACAGCTCTCGTTTTGAAGAATAATCACTGCGCCATTTGTTTCAATGGGAATCGCGACGGTCTATACTTTCAACATAAAGTGTATATATTTATAATTTGAAATTCGTCCTAGCCTTTATACCACAGATACTATAGGGTCTATAGCAGGGGTCGGCAACCCTAGGCACGCGTGCCACCACTGGCACGGGGCAGCATAATCATTGGCACACTTGAAAAACATTTTTTTTTTTTTTTAATTATTATTAAAAATTGGTTTCACAGCACACATTGGTTTCACAGCACACATTGTGCTGTGAAACCATTTTTTTTTTTTGCACTTTATTCTGTTTTGGGCATTTCCTCCCAGTGCAAATATGTTTAAATTAGTTACAGAAAGCAGTGTTCTGAAATGGGATCAATTAATAGTTTTTAAACCTATGTTGTGAATAATAGAGAAGAAAATATTTACAATATTGTTGCAAGTGGCCTTTATGCATCGCCTTCACATGGTTTTGCAAAGCTGTACATGTCTTAAAGATATTGATGTGGATGCTCCAACATTCTCATATTCTTGTTTTTTACATTTCTCACAGTGCAAATATGTTTTTGAATGAGTTTCTGAATGTTTCTGATATGTAAGTATAATTTGTAAGCCCATGTTGCAAATATAACAACCAAAAAAACATTTAAAATGTTGACGCATGATTGTGGACTATATGGAAATAGTACAATTCCAGGTCTTCTGGAAATGTTTTTGGTCGCTGTGTCATAATTCAGCTTAATTTTTAATATATCGTTGCTTAAGGCACACTCATTAACGAGAAAATGTCAAACTGGCACTGCATGTTGAAAAGGTTGCTGACCCCTGGTCTATAGCATATAACCGCGTATTCTGATTACAGTTTAATGTAACGGTAAGCTGACAACACTGCAACTGCAAATTAACCACACGGAGATAACCATGGCAACCGGTCAAACAACACGGCGATCTGCGCGCGCATCCGCCGTGTTGATTAACAATTAACCCCCCTATTGAACGAAGGAAAACCGAGTGAGCGTGCCGTTCACAGACACCAGAATGAACGAGTTCACAGTAACGTTCATCAGGCAGTAATACAGTACGTTCAGTTCACGTTCGCCCAAAATATGAACGAGTTCATGAACTATCGTTCAATGAACGCGTTCAGGCACAACACTGGTAGTCGGGCAGGCGAGGGGTCGATATCAGGAGGGCAGACAGCCAGGCGAGGAGCCGGAAACAGGAGGGCAGACAGGCCGGCAGGGACTCGACAAAAGGCGGGTGGTCAGACAGGCGAGGGTTCGGTAACAGGCAGGATCAGCGTTGGAGAAACAGTTCTGGAGTTGCGGGAAAGCTCTGTGAGTAACAAGAGACGATCTGGCAGAGACTGAGTAGAGAGAGAGGATTGATATAGAGAGAGCACAGGTGAAGGTGGTTGAGCTAATTTGGTGAGATCAGCTTGGCAGGCAGGTGAACGGGAAAATCAGGATGGCCCATGACCCAGGCCTATAACTCCCTGGTATTTTACAATCTTTCCCTGGCTTACGTATTGGGACTACAACAGCTTCTTTCCAAATTTGTGGTAACTTTCCCTTCCTCCAAGCCTTATTATATAGCTCCAGTAAAATGTCTTTAGGTGATTCAATAAGATGATTTAACATAACGTAACATATCTGATCTTTTCCTGGTGACGACATCTTGGTTTTCTTCAGAGCACGATTCAGTTCTGCCTTTGTGAATGATACATTTATAAATCATTGGCATCCTCATCTTGTAGTGATAGTTCCTCATTCTCTTCTATTGTAAATTCCCTTCCTTTTCTCCCCTCTTCCTTTATATTACTAGAGCTATGAACCTTAACAAAATTCAGTACAAACATCTCTGCTTTTTCTTCATCTATCACTGCAGCAGTCTCATTTTCAATTAAGACTGGATACCCATACGCTCTTTTAATTCCATTCATTCTTTTAATCATTCCCCATACTTTACCTATTTCTGTTTCTCTTCCTATTGAATTACAAATTTCCTCCAATAATCCTTCTTTGCATTTTTAATTATTTTCCTCACATTTGCTTGCAACCTTTTAAATTCAATAAGATTCTGGTAATTGTTATTTTTAACATTTTAAAAGCTTTATTCCGAGATTTTATTGCATTATCACATTCCTTCGTCCACCATGGCACAATTTTCTTTTTCCTTCTACCTCCCTTACTTTGAATTGTTTGTTTTTGCTGCTCCAAGAATGGCTACACAAACTGAAAAATTTAATTCATCAACATCTTTACTAACATCAACTTTTTCCATTTCCTTATCACTAGTCTGCTTAAATTTTTCCCAGTCAACACTACTGAAAACCAATCTATCTACTCCTCCAGTATCCTACTCTTCCAACCTCACGGCTTCTTCTGTTATTATAGGATAGTGGTCACTTCCCACTGTTTATTTTACAATTTCCCAAGTACAAATACCTGCCACTGTTTCTGACACTAAAGTAAGATCCATGGCAGATTCCGTACCACTTCTAACGTCAATTCTCGTACCATTTCCATCATTGAGGCATACTAGGTTTTTAATTTCCATTAGCTCTTCAATCACCTCTCCATTTTTATCGTTATAGCTATCCCATAATGACTATGAGCATTCAAATCTCCACAACAAATAATTTTTCCATCTAAATTTACAGCTAATTCCTCCAGTAATTCCAATGAAAACTTCTTGCAAGGATTGTAAAAGTTAGCTATTTTGATTAAACCATCTTTTGTCCAAACTTCAATCACTATCATTTCCCACTCTTTTCCTTTTTTTAATACTCTATATTGCATTTCTTGTTTTTACAAATATTATACAGCCCCCTCCACTTCCCTCCACCCTATCTCTGACTATACTATCATAACCTTTAATTACAAAGTCTAATGTTGTTTTAAGCCAGGTTTCTTGATTGCATATCATTTCTGGTTGATTTCTGAGACCATTAATAAATTCTTTAAATTCCTGACCATTTGCTACTAAAATCCTTGTGTTCCATTGAAGAATAATCATTCACTCTAAATCTTGTCCCCATGAACCCCTGGATTCCCGACTTCCTCAAGTCTTCTGTTGATTTGTTCCCAGGATAAATGTTTCATATCCAAGAGTTCTTCAGCTCCTTTCACAATTATCTTAATTTTCTTTCTTTGTTTAACTTGATCTGCACAGTTGATTACATAGGCAACAAACAAAATCAACTTATCCCCATCCAGTTCTGTATTCCTTATAGCTTGCCATCTTTGACCTCCTCCTGATCTTGAACTTTGGGTGATTTTGTCTGTTTTCTTCCTTTCCCTTTTGTCCTTGCACTTTCTTTACTGCTTCAGCATAGCTTATGTTGTTGACTGCTTTCCCTTGTTGAATTTCCACTGCTCTCTTCCTGACTTCACAACCCCCATATGTCACATTATGCTGGCCACCACAATTACAACACTTCGCCTGCACATTATCTCCACAGTCCTCAAACCTGTGTTCCCCTCCACACTTAGCACGCCTTTGCTTTCCTTTGCAAGCCATGGCTATATACCCATACCTCTGAAATTTGTAACGCGGAAGAGGACCATAAGGCCTGACTGGGAAACTCATATATCCTATCTTTATTTTATCCGGAACAAGTCCTGGAACTCCCGAAGGACTGACAAGCGTTCTACTTTTTCACCATTCACTGTTCTTAACAGTCTCTTCAGTCTCCTCCCTGAATAATTCTTTTGATTTTTTCCAAATCCTCATCGATGGGAATGCCAGTTATCACTCCTCGAGACACTTTGATCTCCCCCAGAACTCTTCTTTCAGTCACCACCTTTTTGCAAATACTTTCAATATGCAAAGCTTTATCTCTGTTCCTTATTTCCGCATTTTATTAACAAGTTCCCATCTCGAAGAATCTTAGCCATTTCTACTTCTCCTAACTTCATTTTCAGCTCTCTAGTCAGCGCAATTGGACTTAGATTGATCTGCTCATCTTCCTTCCTGAACTTAGTTATTATTTTAAATTCTTCCCTTTCCACCTTCCTGCGAACTGTCCGGTTATCCTCCTCTGAACTATTTCCCTCTAGACTTCTTTTAGTATTCTGGCTGGCAGAAGCTCGTGCATCCATACCGTGCCTCATATTTGTTTTACCTTCGCCCTCTATCAACCGGAGACCAATCATCACAAACCATTTCGTTTTCTTCCTCGCCTACTTGCGTATCCATCCCGATCCAGTCACAAACCAGTTTATGTCAACCGCGCCTTAAACAAACCGAGAACCACACTCCACCAACCAACTCCAAATCTATCTGGTCCCTCGCATGCCTTGCTCCTGAGCAACCTTTACGAAAGGAAAGAATATGGTGGTATCCCATATCCTTTACGGCGGAAAAAAAAGAGAGAAAATTGATGCTGGCTATTTCTCTCTCTCTAAATTCCCTCCAATTGGGCCGGCCAATTGGCTACAGAGGGCTAGCAGTGTGTTGCCAGCATCGACACATATTATTGGTCCATGTTTGTCATTGTCAATCAATCATGGGCTGACAGGCTCAGAGAGCCCTGACAGTGCTATCAATCACAACACAAACCAGGGTGGGCGGGACCTCATGGCATGGGCCGGAGTCGCGGGACGGAGTTGAAAATGGATAAGCGTAAGAAACGCCCGGGTGGCGCTGAAAAACTGCGACTTAAAAAGCTGAAGTCTCTGGAGGCGGAAGCTGCTAAATGTTCAAAATTGACAGACCTATTTGGTGCCGGGGACACCACCCCATCAGGTGCTGCTGCGCCGGGAGACGAGCGAGTGGAGGCATATATGGTAAGTAACTTTAGCCTGGGGCTAGCTAGGCTACATTTTGAGACATGTCCAAAACAAAGTAGAAATCGTTTTTACATTGAATGTGATGTGACCTAATTAACTGCATACTTGTGGCAACATATTAGCCCAAAGTTGAGGGCTGTGACTGTTGGTAGTTGTGGTTGATTTTGTTTAAATATGCCGAATTGTGATATTATGTGTTATTATTGTTCATGATTTAGCTAAGCTAGCTAACAGCTGCTAACGTCAGCAGTCTCTTGTTGCCATAGCAACAGTAAACATTGACATGCACTAATGAGCTGTAAATAGAGATGCAGACTCAAGTTGTATTGTAAATACAGATGCGATACTTTGAATTTTAGCACAAAATACAAGTAAACCTGTAGGAAATAATTAGTTTAATTTGCAATATTTGCCATTGAATTTATTGTAATCTTTCAATTAATTTATTGTTAACTGAGGTGATAACTATTTCATGTGGTGAGAGGAATGCAATATGTGTATGTTTAAAGGTTTATGTGAAGAGACATACTATATGTGTGATAAAATGACAATTGGTAATTCATAAATGTCTCTTTATATTCTCTGCTTCCATCATCTCCTGTCAAACAGGTTTTCTTGACCTGCTAGAAGTTCTTCTATGACGAGAGAGAGAGAGAGAGAGAGAGAGAGAGAGAGAGAGAGAGAGAGAGAGAGAGAGAGAGAGCTTTGTCTTGACTTTGTGAGTTTATTATGCAACTTGTTTTGTCTCAGATTGAAACAAAAGGTTTGATTATGATTATTTCCTGGTTGAAGATTTTCATATTGATGATTTTAATTTCAAACATCTTCATATCTTTCAAGTTCAATTAACAGTTATGCAGGTAGGCCGTAGGGCTCTTTTGAGACTTAAGTCATCCTTCATGACAGATAAATTTGTTCACTAAGTGTCACTACATCACAAAAAGGCTACATATACTTGTCAGTACACAGATACTGAGTACAAATTCTGTTTGCTGTTTCTTGCAGGTCATGAATTTGGTGAGGAGTGTAGCTGGCTGGCTGCAGACGAGGAAGTAGGGAAATATATACATGTGCACATACACGTATATGAGAATGCATATCTATTCAGACCTGTAATTCATGTCTTCATGCTTACACCAAAAGATTTTCACAGTCGCAGACTAAAAACTGAAAGTGTAGCATGAGGGTTCTTCCCGTTAGTCTCGTCCCACCCCTAGTCATGACATAACTTCTGTTGTGATTTGACACTATAATGAATAAAGATTGATTGATTGCTATAGCTGTCAATTTTAGTCCTTGAGTTCATAGTTTCGTGCTTTATTTGTTAACTGCTATCAAGGAATATGACTCTCCTTTGTAGTATGCATGAGAGGAGATGCTGCGAGATTTGTGGACTTCTATGTAGTGTCTGCTGATAATGTAGTGGGCTGGTCTGGACAGAAAATGCCGATTTTTTTTGTCCCAGTCCACCCCTGGACCTAAGTGATTCTCACTGTCGACGACAACCTGATTGAAATCAATTCGACAAGAATGCATGGATGGAAAGAGCGCTTGCTGTAGTTCAACTTCGGGAAACTGTAGTTCCACGCTAGAGACGCTAGAGGTCAGCAATACTCGCCGTCGCGTAATGACGTTGTTTAGGAAAAGTGGAGTCGAATTCATTTTAAACAGTGCTGTCTCTTCCTATGTTCGAAAGGAAGCCCCTTTTCATCTCTCCTTACCCCGATGTCGTTTTCCACAAAGGTTAAGAAAAGGAGGCCTAAAGGTTAGGAGATTTGACTATTCGTAGACGCCCTGGGAACTGCAAACTGAATTGTCCACTTCTGGGATAAATAAAGTTATCTGAATCTCTATTGAGAAGACGCGCGATTCATGCACGCACCAGGAGTGATTAACGTTGCAGAGGCTTGTGCTCTCCTCTCTACAGAGAATCATTTGAAGCGTTACTGACATATTTTTCCCACATTTATTTTCAGAAGTGATCGAAATAGTAATAGCCTATATCATGGCAGCATGGGTGACCATGAATACCTTCAGTCAATCGCTCAACATTGTGGGTAATTCTGCAAAACTGTATGATTAACCTAGTTATCAGGGGCATCCTATCT
Source organism: Pollachius pollachius (assembly GCF_949987615.1). Taxonomy (NCBI): domain Eukaryota; kingdom Metazoa; phylum Chordata; class Actinopteri; order Gadiformes; family Gadidae; genus Pollachius; species Pollachius pollachius. The sequence goes on from NC_136940.1 coordinate 22,999,513, forward strand.
TCCTCCTCATAATCCAACATTGCAAGCCTAACACAATCGGCAAATACTGATCTGCAGTTTCTTAAAAAAGTGTGTCGGTCCATTTTAAGAGCTAAGCCTCTGCGATGTTAATCAGAATCAGAAAACTTTATTCATCCTCGGGGGGAAATTGTTTCGTTCGAGGTGCTCCGTACAAATAGAAATTGCAAGCATAGAAGTAAAGATTATAAAATAGAAAATTATAAATAAAATACAATAAAATAAAAGTAAGAATAAAGTAAGAAGTGGACATCTCTAAGTGAAAGTGGACATCTCTTAGTGGGTTATATTCACAAATTTGCAATACTATATCTAAATTCTGTTTTATGTGCAATGAAAATGAATGAATAAATAAATTATAGCTTGTTTATTTTAAATAGTAATTTGTCAGATTGTCAGAGGGAGGAGTTACAGAGTTTAATGGCCACAGGCAGGAATGACTTCCTGTGGTGCTCAGTGGTGCATTTAGGAGCAATGAGTCTCTCACTGAAGGAGCTCCTCTGTTTGACCAGAGCGTTGTGGAGAGGGTGAGAGCCATACTGCAGGATCGCCCGCGACTTCGACAGCATCCTCCTGTCTGACAATGCCGTCAAAGTGTCCAGCTCCACCCCCACAACGTCACTGGCCTTCCTGATCAGCTTGTTGAGTCTATTGGCATCTGCTACTCTCAGTCTGCTGCCCCAGCACACAACAGCAAACAGAATAGCACTAGCCACCATAGACTCAAAAAACATCAGCAGCATAGTCCGGCAGATGTTAAAAGAGCGGAGCCTCCTCAGAAAATAGAGGCGGCTCTGTCCCTTCTTGTAAAGGACTTCTGTGTTCTTAGTCCAGTCCAGTTGTTATCGATGACCATAATCATTACTGTATTATTGAAATCGAACCGGCTTCCAATGCATAAAACTGTAGGCCTACATGTAAACCTGGCTGTCCTCTTAAATTAAAATATGTGTTAAAGCACTAAGCAATGCAAAACGAATCATGGTATTTAAACTAGTTTAGGCTCACTAAATAAAGCCTAACTTCTCTTAACTTTTCCAATGCATTCTCTATAGTAATGTGTTACACTACGGATGTTATATATATTCTGCAAAACATGGCTAAATGGAGGCGCTGTTGCGCATTTGCTATTTTGGAATGGTAAGGGAGGCAAAAATATTGTTGTCCGATAGGCGTAAAATATATAATGATGATTTTAAAATCATTAAAGGCCTACTTGCGGTTCTTCCCTGTTGTTTAACTGTTTAATTAATTAAAATGTGAAACACTTTGAGCTAACCTCATGCATGAAAGGTGCTATATAATTAAAGTTAATGTTATTAGTATGATGAGTGGAACAATTGATTAGGTAAATACAAAAATACCAGCAACTCAAAGAAAACGAAAGATGTCTATGTGTAATAAAAGTAAGCATTTGCGGGATGATCTTTAGTTTTTTTAAGTACTGTAAATGCACATGCAACAACTTTAATTTTAGTATGAACGAGTTACACAAACAATCTGCATACAATGGCAAAGAGGCAACATTCAGTGTTTACAATTTTCAGAAGCTCTTTATTAAAAAGAATGAACAGACAGAGCAAACTTGACAAATGTCCATTTGTGAAAAAAATACCTGTTATTTATTAAGCCAACGTAATCCTGGCATCCCTTGTGTAAAAGCATCATCAACTTATTTCCCTTATTAAATAAAGGTTGTCTAATCAGTCCTTAGACATTACAGGGAATTGATGAGCCCTTTTGTTTCCTCATTCAGACAAACAAACCAAGAAAAATACATTGCCTGATACATTAAAAGGATTTATACTATTGTTGATAATGACGATTACAATAGTTTTGTGTGATACATACTGTGGGGATTACATAAATGCTGAGTGGTTGGAAGCCTATCAACAATATAGTAATGCTGTCTTCAACCTTAGAATTCTACCTCATTTTTCCAAGGAGAGGGGTTATTTTGTAGACAAAAACCTCTGTGTATTGTAGTGGCAAGGGCAACTAGATTCCAGGGATTGTGGCAGAAACCAGTTTAATCATCTGAAAGTTTTCTTTCTTAAAACTTTTAATATCTTCATATATGTGAGAGCCCTTCCCTTTCCACTGCACGCACGCACACACACACACACACACACACACACACACACACACACACACACACAGAATCTCTACAAATAGGCTCCAGGGAAGTTGTAAGCAAAATGTTTTAACATTTCCATACATGGTACTTTAATGCAAAGCTTATCGAGGCACTGTCTGGCTATAGATTTACACACAGACTAGCAAATCCTTGTCTTTCTACTTATAAAGTAAAACTATCTATTAGCACAAAGAGCTAAAGAACAAGTCGCTGGGACAAAACAGTGTCAAAACAGGAGTCAAGGCACAAAACAAAGTCCTTTATCAAGAATAACTGAATTCAAACTTGCAGTGAGAGCCAACCATAATAATACACTCTTTTTTCGCACAGAGAATCAAAAGGAAATACCATACATATTTTAGAAGTCCCGACTTTAAATCGCTTCTTAAAAGGCATATCAGTTAATTGGAACACCAATTCAGGAGTCGTTGATGCACCAGGGGGCGCCAAAGGTACTCAAATGAAACTCAACCAACCCAGGGCCATTTAGAGAGAATCTAACTAGAGTGAACCCTCTACTCTGAACCAACCTAAACGCTTTTCTGTACATCAGATAATTCATTAGCAAATTCTTAGGCAGCAATTCTATATACATCCATAATGCTAATTATAGAGCGGTTATTGATTGATTGATTATGATCGGTTTAGCCGATAAGATGGAAAAAAGAGGCTACACAGTAGTTTATCAAATACGTTATGACAATCCATTTTTCTTCAGTTGGCAGTTTACAAACCAGCGTAACATTGAACTGAATACATAGATGTATTGTAGAAGTTAAGTACATGGATGAAGATGAGTAATTATCTGGGCTGGACTTGATAATGGATCTGATAAGAGGACTTCAGATGTGTCCATAGCATTTATGTATTTTTATTGGATGACCGTATTATTTTGTTAAATAAAAATGTTGTGTCTGTGCAACTCTGAGAATGTCCGTAGTAGAAAACATACAAGCCTCTAGAGGATCTCTGGTGCAATTATCATCGCCATTACTGAAGATTCCCCCTCAGAGTTTTGTCTGGATAGGTCCGTACTATATCAAGGTTTAAATAGCTCACCTCCATTAATGTTGTAATGATTGTATTAACTTATACACACACCCAATACACCACAACAAAAAAACACAAACAAGTTGTGCGTCAAAGCCAGCAGATTAAATAAAAGTGTTGTTTCTGAGGATCCTATCTAGTATGAAATACCTACTGCTACTACTACTACTACTACTACTACTTCTACTACTTCTACTAGTCATGTCTTTTTTTCACATCAAAAATCAATAGCAGTGAAGGAAGAAGACTTGAGGTCATAAAGTCAGCTACTAAACCACATACTGTACACAGCCATGCAAATAAAACCCAGGAGAATTTTCTTTAGTGGTTATGAATGAAAACGACACCAGCGTCTAGTATTCCCAGTGACAAGACCTTCTGTGTGTGTGTGTGTGTGTGTGTGTGTGCGAGTGTGGGGGGTTGAAACAGTGACACACCTATTATCTGATGATGCTGAACAGATGGTGGTGGAAGCGGAAGGTTGGGGTTGAGGAGACGGAGCAGTGGCGATACGTCGGAGTGGGGGTGGGGGGGGGCAGGTTCACTACCTCGCTTTGGGCCAGGGGCTGTTGGAGCTCCTCCGGTGGGTCAGATTGTTCAGAACACAGTGGTCGGCCAGGGACGCCGATTTGGAGTTCATCGCACCCTTTCCCTCGCTCCTCCCCCAGCAGCCTTCATCCTCTCCCTCCTCGGGCCACTCCTCTTCGTCGTTGTCCTCCTCCTCATCGTCATCCCCGCTCTCTTCGTCGCTGCGCTCGTCTTTCTCCACCTGCGGGGGGGACGTCGAACGCATCATGCAGGGTCCTGGTCGGAATGTGCCTGGTAGCCCTAGATTGAGTCATTGTCTATTTATAATATATGGCCCATAAAGAGTAAGTGTGGCTACACGGCTCTGGAACACACTCCCAGGCTCCCTCAGCGACGTAGACTTTCTCAAAACTTTTAAAGCCCTGCTCCAAACACACCTTTTTCAATTGCCCAATAGGGACCCATGATTATTTTATGTTGTTGATTTCGTGTTGCTTTTACCCAGTGCTCATTAGTAAACCAGGAGGTGTTGAGACACAGAGGGGCTGCTGAACCAGCGTGTTAAGAGGTAAGCAAACAGTATGGAACGTATGCACGGAACGCACGACAACCACAGAGCCTTGCACCCAACACCTAGGTGCTGCTGTGCTGAAACGAAACAAGAATGACATCATGAACCACGCCATATGCAACATACTTATAGAAAACATTGTGAAATCCCCTGACATGACAGCTGGTTCTAGTAAATACTACTGTATTTACCGAGCATATGGGAAAATTAACTGATCATGGGCTACTCGTTGTTGTTGCCAAGGGTGTCCTTATTCAAATCGCAGTCACGATTTGAATTCAGGCGTTACTGGGTTGACCTCACATAACCCTCTCCCTTACTTTAAATCTGATTTGCATCCAAAATGCAATAGAAAAGTGACAAAGCCACTCAAATAGGTACGAGTCGGCACAAACTCAGCCCTGGTTTTACTATTTAAATGCAATAAATAAATGCAATGTATTATCATTTATATAATTATACAAATCTCCATTTGTGCTGCCTTTATTTGGGGCCGTGGAAACACAGAAACATGGTAACACGACGTGTGTTCAGTGTGGTTGGGTGGAAATACTGCAGTTCAGCCGTCGCCATCACCTTGCCCTGGAAGACAAACTTGTGGACCATCCGCAGGATGAGGTAGGCCCAGAAGACGTGGAGAGCCTGGAGCACCAGCAGCAGGGCGTTGAGGAAGAAGTACCCAGGGAATGGGTCGAAGTAGTCCAGAGATTCTACCATGGTGGAGTAGATCATCCTGGGAACACACAGGAACAACGTGAGGAGCTCGCTGTTGCGGCGTTGAGGCCTTCTGAAGGTGTAACTCAAGGAGTTACGTGTTTGAAGCATGTTTAGTACAAGAATAACGAAAAGAAGGCAACTGTTGGCACATGCGCACTTTAGGTGAAGTTATCTGCAGTTCAGTTAAATTGTCTGCAGGATGGGGATCTATACTCAGTGGTACCTATTAACACACTTTTATTTGTGTTTTATCGTCCCATGTAGTAACCTGATGTTAGGAGGAAAGCTAACAAAGTATTTTATAGACATTCAAATTGTTTCAGGTAAAAGGCTGATTGTGATTCTATTTGAGGGAAGTAAATGAGAAAAGTAGTGCGTTGAGTAACAAATTCCACCAGCAAGCCTTACCTGCCAGGGAATATGACCAGTCTAGTTACCAGGAAGACGACAGAGAAGAGGACAAACAGTATGTCGCATGTCTTTCTCCAGCCAGCGTAGTTGAACATCTTTGCAGACTGGTGAAGGTAAGTATAGAAATCAAAAAGAAAAACTGTATTTTGATAATTGCATACAATGTCGCTGAATCGCTCCTCCCCTTTTTGATTGACAAGGCTCAGCTCTAATGAACGAGCAGGGGGACTGAAGCACACTTGACCCACTCAGAGGCCATGTTTATAAACAACTCAGCAGTCTCCGCGTACCACCTAGTGGTAGACACCTATACTATCAATAATGCATCTTTACTGCTATGATTAACAATATTCATGTATCACCTTTCATCTTTTAATTTAAATAAGAAATGTCTCAAAGCTCATTTAAGATAACTGTTTGAATTTATTTTGAACAGTTAGTTTTATCTGGGCAGTGTTGACCTCTGAATGCAATGCAAGTACAAGGCCTTCATTGGGATGAGTAGACGTGGTCAGCAGAGTCCCAGAACCGGACTCCTGAGCTTTTGTTCACAATTGGCCTGTTTCCATCAAGGAGCTGAGCACTGCCAATCAGGCTGCTCGTCAATTTTCCTGCATATTTCTTCAGATCCCAGATATAGTCGAACTCACTCTGATGTTATCTGGGAAATATGTCACCAGGCCGTACCAACACGATGCAAAACACATAGACAGGGGGGTCTGTTATACTATTATACTGAGGCTTTTGCCTCTAGTTTATAGTGCATGCTTTTTTACCAATCCAATGTGTTCAATCATAGTGGACTAAGGAGGATTGTGTGTATATTTATGACGGGGGAAGCACTACTGTAGGGGCTACACAATGCTTTCCTTCAAGTCAAGTACGACATGACCTTTGTGGGTAACCACGTCCAGAAGAGTTGGAGGAATACACGCATGGCAAAATGGCAGAGATTTTTGAGCCTTTGCAGATGATCTGTTTTCTAGTCCTCATTATTGGTGATTCTAAACTTAATGTTTAAATAACAATAGGGCTTTACCAATAAGGCTACTTAAGAATGCACCCTCACATGTTTTGTTGGTAAACCTGCGCAATACTGGGAACACTCGACAGAGTCCTAGTTCTACTGTAAAACCCTAAAGCAACGTAGTACAAAACAAACAAGTCTCTAAAGGATCTCTGGGGAGATTATCATTGCCATTACCGAAGATTCCCGACTCAGAGTAGGTCCGTAGTGTAGCAAGGTTTAATTAGCTCGCCTCCATTAATGTATTATGATTGTGAGAAAGGTAGACATGTGACCGTGTCGTGAAATTGTTGAACATTTAACCATTTCACCTCGAGGAAGAAGTCTGAGGAGTCGTGCAGCAGCATCACCAGAGTGCCCACTCTCAGGAAGTTGGCGCAGTAGGAGAAGCCGATGAGGAATATGGTGGCGATGTGATGAACAATCTGCTCCTTGAAATCCTAGAAGACTCCCACACAGGCATACACATGCACACACAGACGCACATACACACACACAGACGCACGCACACAGACACACAGACGCGCGCACACACACACACACACACGTACGCACGCATGAAGACACACACAAACAGACACACATACGCATGAACACACACCACAGACACACAGACACAAACACATAAACCACAACCACAAATTGTTAGAAAAGTAAAAGAATTGGGTGTGTCTCAGCAGTTCTGTATCTGTGGTCTAGTAAATCAGTATTGTGTGTGCTGTACTGTACTGATTTACACATTGCCCTGGCAGACTTATTGTTTGAATTCAATCTCAGATTACCTTGTCAGCATCTTTAAACCCTCAGTGCTATAGTTGATGCCAACAGTGGACAGGTCCTATTTTTTATGTTACGGAGAAAATATAGATTTTCTTAAATGGTATTAGCAAAACTTTCAAGGAAGTCTTTTCCTCTTATATCTGCTACTTAAATACGTGCCAGATTTTAGTTTTTTCTTTATTCTCATTATAGTGTATCGTGAATTCCACTTTGAACTCATATTCTGTTGAAAGTGCTCTTAAAACCGCTTTATAAGTCAAAAAGTTACATTTTGGATCTAGCAAATAATCGGGTATTCAGTATAAGGGTGAGCAGATCACTTTCTCTAAGGGGTTCTAAGGGATGAGAGGAGAGTGAGCGATGGTTGAACTAACCTTTCGCTTCACATCCACAGACACGCACAGCAGGAGGGACAAGTAGAATCCCAGCTCCATGATGTAATACCAGTAGTGAGCTTCTGCCACCGGCTGGATACAGGGACAGAGGAACAGATAGCATATAGCTTCAGGTCACCTGGTGGATTTAATGGATGGATAAACCCTTGTTTCAACGGCTGGCAATATAGCCTCTTCATGCATTTTTAGGGTAAATGGGTTATCTTTTCCATCTGAAACAGATTGACATCTTTAATTGTTAAAAACAATTGAATGTGGCCAACTCTGTTTGTGTTTTGTGTAACTGTGTGCTTCTGTGTCATTGTGCATGTGTGTGTGTTGGTGGGGCGAATTCCATTCTATTCAACCTTCACTTCAGATAAATGAATGACCCCACATTGGCTAACCCTCAAAACAGGAGGAAACGTCCCAGCATGTATGTAGAATGGGTGGTTATGTCGTACCTACAGTAAAACCTCTGCCCTCTGGAGAAACACAATGGAAGGAAGTTTACTGAGCCCTCACCCCCCTTACATACACAGACACACCCCTACGTTTCAGGGCACACACACACACACACACACACACACACACACACCCCGCTTCAGGCTCAGAAAAAGTGATAAAGTCCACAACATTGTGACTGAGGCAGAAGGTTAGCCAACCACAACCAGGATGTGAGGACAGATAGGGCCGGAGACATGGCTGCTGGGTTTATAGCGAGATTACAGTGTTCTCTTTCGGGGTCCTGACCCCTTTTTGAGGAAGGAAGGCATTAACTGTTAGAAGAGAACGGAAAAAGAGGGACATGGAAGGAGTTTGGGGGGAGGATCTCTGCTTTTCCAGGCATTCCTAGATGCCTTCCCAATGGAAGCTCAACAGTTATGTTAGCCTTTTAAACTCCAGGCATAGCAGGAAGAAAGAACACAATAAGCCATGAATCTGTTGAAATAAACATAACTTCTAGCCATCCCAGGAAGTTCAATATGGGTCAGAGAATGAAAGGATTGCTTGGGCTGTCTGTCAGGGTTTGTATGACTGGATGTAAAGTTTGGAGTAGGAGCCAAACAAGATTTGAAGAGTAATTTATTTTATGTTTGTTCAAGAGTTCAAAAGCGACACTACCAACAGTGAAACAGTTAGAATACCCTTTGAAAAAGCTTATTTGAGCATTGATAATCCTACACCCTGACGTAAACTGTGAATATTTGTTGGCTTTTCCATGGATTTAATGAAAATTCAATTATGTGTTATTATGTAATAACATCACACAGACTCTGTTTGTTGACTCACCTGTTTGGGGTAGCCATTCCAGCACTCTCTGGAGTCCCAGAACCATGTTGTCTGATGAAGGAGACCGGCATCTATGTTTAAAATTGTGCTTTGCCTCTAGGCTAAGTTCACAAAAATGCAGGTCTGTTTACATGTATTTAATTTAGTAGACCCTTTTGTTAAAAGCGACCTATAGGTGCGGCTTAGAACAATATTATGGCACATCTAATTGCTTCTTAAAAAAACAACCTGGACGGAGTACAGCTATAGGAACCAGAACATGCTTAGCAGATTTGTTTCTTATACATTGTAGGCAAGTGCATCCCAACACAGTCATTTATGTTATAAATTACAAATATTCATGCACATATATTCATAAGGCACAATGTTGTTGGTCAGTAATGTCGTAACCATCTCAAAAACACTAGGAATGAACGTAATTATGGGACTTACATCTATCAGAGAGGCTAGCCCTGCAGTGAACGCTACAAGGTAGAAGACAAATCTCCAACTGCACAGAAAACAAACAATTAACGTTCAAATTGTTATCTTGGGAAATATTATTTTTGCAGTAATATGAAATGTATTTGAGGATGATTTGTTTCAAACTCACTTTATAGTCAGTATTATTGAGTTAATATCGATACAGGTTGATAAGCTTATATGGATGACTATAATAATTTTGATTATATCTAGATTCTATATTAGATTGTTTCCTGTAACTGCGTTGATGCCAAGCCGCAGCACACATTTTTCTCAGGAATCCCCTGGACCTGGCTGGACGTTCTTTTAATACCGTTCCTGCAGCTGTGACTATGTTTAGAGAACAGCAGGCAGCAGCAGCAGATGTCTAGACACCATAAAGTGTGTTTTCCAGTGGACTCACGAGGCCTCGCAGAACTTCCTGGTGTTGCTGGGCCGCTGTTGGTTCCGTCGGTGTCTGAACCAGGTCTGTATCTGTCTCTGAGAGAGTCCACACTGCCTGGCCAGACCCACCAGCTCACTCTGAAAAGACACACACACGCACGCACGCACGCATGTATGTACACACACACACACAAACACACACACACACACACACACTAGGATTTAGGAATACATTTGCATTCTAATGTACATCTGTGACGCTCTCTCTCTTTTCTCTATACTTCCTCCATTCATTGGTCACTCGGGAGAGTGTTTGTGTAGAGAAGGACATTGTATCGGTCAGGTGATATGGAAGAGCTTAATGTTTGAGAAGATCAAAACAGTACATTAAGAGACATTTACTCAGTAAATTTACCTTGGTTTAAGCCAGAATCCCTTGTGATTTTATTACTGAAGCATCAGTTAGATCTTTAGCATTTAGTATAGGGTATATAACCACAGAAAAACGTTGTTTGAAGTATTTCTTGGCACGAAAAGTGAAAAATGTATTTACAGTTATCAGAAAATCTCTCCAGTATCTTCATTAACAAATGTGCTCTTAGGATACAGTATAGTACAATAGGTATGCAAATAGTATATTGGTATAAAAATAGTAAACAATACGAATGATGACTGCAGCTAGGTGCACTTAGAACACAGACAGCATACTCAGGCAAATCAAGATTCTAAAAGGTCACGGTTATTACCCCTTCAAGGTTAGGCGCGTTATTTTGAGATTGCACGTTAGCCATAATGGTTTATTGTTACACTCATATTCATGATGTCCTGGAACATGCAAAGTAGAATAGGGAAATGATACGATGCAACTCATGCATGTTAGAATACACCTTCGCAGTTTGTATTTGAGGAATTTAACATTTCAGGGGAACATTTCAGTGATCTTTTTGACTTGAATTTATATAGTTGTTGATATGTGCTGACATATCAACAACTTTACTAATTTCCTTTTTTTTTCCAAAACCTTTACAACACATTCTTTTTAAAGTCGCAGGTGGAAGTTCCCCTGCTAAAACGTCAGGCCACGGTTCTGCATTTTCTATATTTCTATATTTCTGATATGGAGGGTCATAACAAGCCCTCCATCTCACCAGCCTATGCATCTGTTCTGCAAGTCTGATCTGTGTCCTATCCTACGCGTTCGGTAATAGACCGCGACTGAGGGATTCAGAAGCAGCCGGCAGAAGTGCCTCAGAATGTATGCTTTAAGTGTATGTGCATTAATAGCCATGCAGCTGAGCCAGATTATTATTGATTGAAATACAGCCTGTTTTCTATTATAACAAGGGGGCTCTCCAAAGCAAGTGAGTGTGCACTCATGTGTAAAACTACCTGTGTGTGTGTGTGTGTGTGTGTGTGTGTGTGTGTGCGCGTGTGTGCGTGCGTTCGTGCGTGCATGCATGCGTGTGTGTGTGTTGGTATTCTTGACACATCGTGGGAAACCAAACCAACCTGGGAAGGCTGTCGGTTGTTCTGCTTGCAGAAGGCCTCCAGTCTGGGGATGGACGGGGCTTCAGTCCAGATCCGGTCCTTCACACCCAAACGTGTGCTTAGAGGGAGCGCTATGATCCTGGAACAACATAGCCAGGGGGGGGGGGACCGATGGGTCAACAGGAGACCAGGAAACACCTGAACACTTTAAAGGGGTTCAACCGATGGAACGACAAAGAGCAGTTTCTAATCAGAAGCCGAGCGACCTCTGAATGCAAACTATCCCAATTTGCTTTAATTATACAACAACAGCAACAACAACAGAGTGAGATAAGCGAGCCTATCATTAAACAACAACGACTTTTTGAGCAGTAAGCTGATCCCTCCTTATCCCACACTTTACCATAACCAACACTGGTCCACAGCCTTTAACATGAGCTGATGCAAACACACTTGATCTGTGTGTGTCTGTGTGTGCGTGTGTGTGTGTGTGTGGGGGGGGGGGCATGTGTGTGTGTTGTGTGACTCTACCACACATAGGTGATCACCCTTCAGCGTGCAGGTGGGAAGTCAGCATTCAGAGGAAGGTCAGGACTGCCTTTAGCCAGAGACACAGGCTGTCTCTGGTTACATGATAACAATGCACACACACACACACACTCACGCACGCACGCACACACACACACACACATACACACAAACACACACACACACACATCTAAATGTACAGAAAGCCAATGTTATGCTGCATATCTGATCAAAAAGGTCTTGACTTTGCCTACACACACACACACAGATTAATCTAGTATCCTTATGTTGCTTCTGTCTTTCCTTAACCTACTATGGTAGCTGCCTCTACCCTAACAGCTTCTCGTGTAGATGAATAGATAATGAAGAGACGGAGCACTAACAAAACAGGAGCATGAGATGTGCAAAGACTCCAGACCTGCTCGGCGTTCCTTAAAAGGACAGATGAGCAGCCTACCAAGGGAAGTACTCAAACAATTTGCGCCATATGTGCTCGACACGGTGTCCAGCCTACCCTAGTCTTACTTTCACTTTGACACCGGTTAAAGAATAGTTTAATTGTTTTGTCGCCTGTGCCCCAGAAACCTGGGGACTCAGTCCCTGGCGTCACCACTACTGCAGTGTTTTGATCTTCCATCGCTCAGGCCTCAAGGCACCTGTAATAGGCCCCCGTCGGGAGCTAACATGGCAATCACATACTTTCTGTAATTCTTTGCTTTGCTGATGAGAGGCCAGGGGGTTAATTACTGCAGGAGACTGAATACTTCATGAGTTGTATGTCGTTCTGTGTTTTTATAAACAAGGTTGTGTTTTCCCCCTGCTGTTTCAGAGTCAAGTGAAGTGGCAGACGAAACGTAGACAAACAGGCGCATGGAAGTCTGTCTTTCTGTCTCAGAAACAAACCTCACCAAAGTGTTCTTGCTTTTCACCATTAGTGATGTCAGATAAGGAACAACATAAGCATCCTTGTTCTTCAGGGACTGCCTGGCTTGGGGCTGACCCCCCCCCCCCCATCGACGGATAGAGGGTAAGCGGTTTTCTGTTTATGTCCCTGCAATGCTCACCATTTAAATTATTGGTGCCGTCAACAATCCTTTCATGGTTCAACCGCCTTTTCCCTTCTGCTGTAGTATCTGTAGAAACAGCTGTGAAACATTGCCTGTGTCTAGATTTAACTACTACTATCCCTGATTATACATCAGCCACAAACACAAAACAAAACAGTTCTCTCTCTACGGTGAGCGGCTGGAACCTCAAAGATTCGAGCAGAATGTACGGGAAGCAGGTGTGGTCATGAAAGGTCTGACTTGGTACATATTGATCACTTGCATTAAACACGCATTTGCCCCTGAGAGGATCGCAGGCTAGCACTATCACAGCAGCTTTAACTGGAAGGGGTCTCTGGCTTACTTACATACATTAGATACCAACCAAGCTGCAGACACAGCTTTGGAAGCGAAAGAGACAACGGTAACAGTAGAAAGCATGGAAATGCATGGGAGTGCTTTACCCACACAAGAGCTAATTATGTAGCAACCGCAGCACAATCAATGGAACCGCCAATTAACGACAAGCAGAGTTGGTGATACGATTATGGGTTTATACTAGCGTTGCACAAGATATGAATCGCCTAGTTAAAGCAGAACGATACAGGCCTCCTCTGTGGTGTGTGTTATTCGCTTGAATGCGTGTGTGTGCGTGTGTGTGCTTGCGTGTGTTTTTGTTGGTGCATGTGTGTGTGTGCAAGTGTGTATGTGTGTGTGCATGTGTATGAGTGTGTGCATGGGTTTGTATGTGTGCATGTGTGTGTGCATGCGTGTGTTTGTGTGTGCATATGTGTGGGTGCATGTGTGTGTGTGTTTGTGCGTGCTTAAGTGTAGGTGAATGTGTATGCCTGAGTGCATGTATTTGTATGTGTGCATGTGTGTGTGCACATGCGTGTGTTTGTGTGTGCATGTCTGTGTGCATGTGAGTGGTTGTTTTTATGTGTCTGTGCATTTGTGCGTGCATAAATGTGTGTGCATGTGTATTTGTGTGTGCGTGTGCACGTGTGTGTGTGTGTCTACGTCTCACCTCTCAAACACGCACCGGAGGGCGATGAAGCAGAGGGCCAGAGGCAGGGTGACCAGGAGGTCTCTGGGCATCGGGTAGCGAGCCCTCCCCTGGCCCACCTCCACCTCCACCTCCTCCTCAACCTCCACCACCTCCATGTCCTTCCAGCCAATGCCAGGGGGGAACCAGTAGTCCTGATGCCACAGCCAATCATTCAACAGCCCCTCCATGCTGGACGAGAGAGGGAGGAATAGAGAGAGAGAGAGAGAGAGAGAGAGAGAGAGAGAGAGAGAGAGGGGAATAGAGAGAGGGAGGAATAGAGAGAGAGGGAGGAAGAGAGACAGAGAGAGAGAGAGTAATTATATTTTAATCAAAATGTCTAACTTCTTTCAATCTGATATTTTTTAACTCATTATTTCACTCATGTGTGTAGTTTTCCTTCTTTTTTTTGGTTAAAAACTAGATGTGCGTGCCCTGTCTTTAGAACGTCATTACCCAGAACTACCCTCGGTTTTGAATGTGTAATTAAAACTCTTGAATCTTGAATTGGACAGAGACAGAGACGACAAGAGGAGGAGTTCAGCAGTGGAGGAGGAGAGGAGGAGGAGGAGGAGAGAGGGCCGTGAGCCGGAGGACATGAGAGAGAAGGGGGAGAAGACAGAGGAGTGAGCAGGAGAAGAGTAATGAGGAGGAGGAGAAGAGAGAGGAGTGAGCAGGAGAAGAGTAAAGAGGAGGAGGAGAAGACAGAGGAGTGAGCAGGAGGAGAAGAGAGAGGAGGAGGAGAAGACAGAGGAGTGAGCAGGAGAAGAGTAAAGAGGAGGAGGAGAAGAGAGGAGTGAGCAGGAGGACATGAGAGAGGAGGTGGAGAAGAGAGAGGAGTGAGCAGGAGGAGAATAAAGAGGAGGAGTAGAAGAGAGGAGTGAGGAGGTGGAGGAGAAGAGAGGAGGAGGAGGAGGAGGAGGAGGAGGAGGAGAAGGGTGGGCTGGGGGAGTTGTTGACCCGCCCTAAAAGCAGACCCTACGTGCTAAAACATTTATGCCGTTTTAATATTGATGGGAGGTAGCAGCTGGGATCCAAGTGGAGATCAAAGTGTCGCTGAATGCTCTGTGTTTTTAACAATAAATACCCCCCCCCCCCCCCCCCCCCCAACCCAACCATACGGGTTATGTGTGTCGGTTGGACTAGAGCAAGAAAGCATATTTGCACAGTGCATTATTACAATGCAAAAGGTAGCCTCGGGGTTGTGCTGGTTTTAAACCAATTTAACTTTCAAACCAAACAAAACATACGAACACACACACACACACACACACACACACACACACACACACACACACACACACAAACCCTTTTATTTATCCATGTTGAACGTAACAATAAAAAAAAAAAACTGTCCTGGCCCAATCCCAATATCAGCACAGCATCGCGACACCATACCCTGCTTTGATTGGACGAACCAAAACACACTCCAAAACACAGGGGCACGCAGAACACTGCCAGAGACAGGCTACTGCGTGCCGTTGTATTACAGAAACAAATACAATATGAGGCATCTTTAAACACAAATGCTTTCCAGATCCACTAACGATTATCGAGTCCCGTCTTCACCAGGAAGCTTGTCCATCTACCCCATGTATACCACAACAGCCTTGATTAAGTATGCAGCATCTATCTCCATCAAACCCACCAAAGTCGTTACGCTAAGGCGTCTAGTTGGGCTATACAAAAGAAAACATACAAACTAATCATCATTATATATTTTTTAAGAATATGATTTAAAATAGATATTTTGATTACCTGCATGCACTCTTTAGGATGGAAAGCACAGCGGCAGACTAGAGATTCTGAGGAGGAGCGTTTTGACGCAACCTGCTTCCAAACGGGGCGGGAGGGGTGGTGGGTGAGGGGGGCGGAGCGTCGCTGCTCCCCCACTGGATGTAAACGGAAGACGGTGCGCTGTCATCAACACCGTCAGCGTTTTGTGAGCGAGCTGTGAGCGAGCTGTTCCCAGTCCAACACTCTGCGACTCATCAGCCCTCTCTGGAAATGAAACAATAACAAGATTAGACAGAATTCCAGTGGATTTGTCCATCCTTATGATTCATTTGCTTGTGAAAGATAAGAGTTATATGAGCACAGTACTACCCATCCATATGGCATTACCAATGTATTCGCATCATGCAGGTTTGTTTACAATGTCATCCTATAAACACACGGACAGATGTTATTGCAGTCTGGGATGCAGCCAATGTAACTTTCTGTGTACTTATGCATCTTATCATCTACCAGGGATTCAAACCGACTATGCATGCATTTTCACATGGAAACAAGGGTTTATTACAGGTTGAACACATCAATGACCATTTGTATTTGTTTACATCTGTTTTTTATTATGACATTATCAGCACGGAGTGCTCTGAAATATGCAAATTCCTTGGGGCACACAAGGGTTCGTTCTTGTTCTAACGGGGACTCCAAATGTAGGAAATGACACAAAATATCACATTATATGCAGTTTTGGAACCGGGGAGGTTTGCGTTTCGCTGCTTAGTAACTATCTGTACACGCTTCAGAGAGTGTCGATACGCCGCCGTTGATCACGTGATCCCGCAGGGCGCACAGCCACTGCCGTGCTCCTCGGGAGGTGGCACGACGCGGGCACCTTGACACGCCTGCTGCCTGACACAGGCGCCTGTGTTGTGCTTATGGGGTTGTGATGATAGCATGTGATAGCATCTCAGCGCCAACGAATGACCTGGCCATGCTAAGGTAGTGTTCACTGATGTTTGTGTTTTTCATCGGCAATATTGGCTCATCCTTTTTTTTTGGATTGTGCAAAAAACAACAACACTCAATAAGCATGTCAATTGTGCAAGTCTGAGTTGCGACTAAAGCGCATGTGAATCATGTATTGCAGTGACAAACCTTATTTTATTGCTGTGTTTGCTGTTCTTGTTGGTTGTTTCTCCTCTCTCTGTTTACCACCCCCCCTTCCAGTCCACCTCTCCATCACAGCCCTTGGTTCTGGCCCATAATGAGGGCTTTGTCTTTGATCAAAGTCCTCGTCTCTGGTCCGCTCCACTTCACGGGAACACAGACAGCTTGTCCCTCCGTTTGATGTGACCTACAGTAAAGCGGGGCTCGGGTTTCACCCGGAGAGGGGACAACAGGGCCCGGTCCGACCCACAGGGACCTAGGAGCGGTCCCGGGTTATATTCTGGGGGAGGAGGGGGGGGGGGGGGGGGGGGGGGAGCTTAGACAGAGCAGAGTGCATCCGAAACAAGACAAGACAACCCAATGAGGAAACATTGCCAGCTTCGTCCTTCTCGGTGGAAAGGGGGGAACACAATGCACAATGTATTCTCTGTTCGTCCGTGTCCCCGTTGTTTGGCAACATGTGAAAACAGGATCGGATTTTGAGCCAAACCTAATAAAGCTCATCAGAGTCGGGGTCGGGGCGCTCGCACTGTGCCACTCCATTGTCTCCCCTGCCGCCCCTGTGCTGTGGTCCCCCCAGAGGCGTGTTTATATCAGCCCCATTACAGCAGAACCTCCAGCCACAGCTGGCTGGGCCGCCTGGGTCTGGGGCCCCTGTAGGGCCTCCCAAGCCTCGTAGCTGGAGCCCCTTCTGCCGGGGCCAACAATAACACAGGCCAGGGCTGAGTGGGACTCAGCACAGGAAACCGCTCTGTCTCACGGCGGCTGCAGTAGCGGTTAGCGGATAGCAGCTGGCGCGGCCCTGAGCTCCTAGCTCAGCTTAGCCGGCCCCCTTCTGAAGAGCTAGCCCCAGCAATGGTCTCGTTTAAGCCAGAGACGGAGCGGGTGAGTAGGGGGTGGAGGGATAGGAGGTGATGGGGTGTCCTCCAGGAGACATGCACACATGCACGCACACAAACGCGCACGCACGCAAACACACACACACACACACGCAGGCACACACAGGCAGGCACACACACGCACGCACACACACAAACGCATGCACGCAGACACGCATGTGCGCGCGCACACACACACGCAGAAGCTTTAGCGCGCACAGACATACAAAAAGACACACAATTATGTCCAGATATCCACCAGCAACCATCAGCCAAACA
This sequence comes from Pollachius pollachius, assembly GCF_949987615.1. Classification (NCBI taxonomy): domain Eukaryota; kingdom Metazoa; phylum Chordata; class Actinopteri; order Gadiformes; family Gadidae; genus Pollachius; species Pollachius pollachius. The sequence goes on from NC_136940.1 coordinate 23,017,427, forward strand.
TTTTGTATCTGTGTGTTCTGTTTTTAATTATTATATTAATAGTTATTGTATTCTCTCTCTCTCTCTCTCTCTCTCTCTCTATTTGCCCTCTCCCCCTATATCGCCCTCTCGCTTTATCTCGCCCTCTCCCCTCTCGCAACTGCCTACAAAACAGTGCTACTGTTCCCAGTCGCCTTAGCAAGACAGGTTGGGCGCCTTGTCACTGATTTGCTTCCTCTCTTTCTTGTTCCAAAGAACTCTTCCCTTCAGTGGTGTCTTCTTTGACTGGTTACCGCCCTAATGTCATTCTTCCTCGTCAACCTTACTATACCCTTCTCACACTGTGTCACTGTCTTTTCTTCATGACTTATATTTTGTTCTTGTTCTTATTGTTCTTATTTTTAAATGACATCGTCTCTACAGCCTCTACACTCTCACTCAGTCTCTCTCACATGAATGCACGCAGACACACACACACACACGCACGCACGCACACACACGCACACACACACACACACACACACACACACACACACACTAGCTTTCTTACTCTCTCCCTCCCTTTCATTCACGCTCCCCCTGTGTGTGACCCGACATGGTTGTTTTTCATCCTGTTGTTTTTGGCGTTGGCCCTTCCTCAGACCTCCAGGTTAAGGCCGGTTTACTATTTCCCTCCAATAACAACAGCAGGGCTGACTTTTTACCCCCCACACATCCCACGAGACTGATTAAACACAACAACTTCAGGCATATACCAAGAGCAAATGGACCGAGGTATGTCATTGCTAAGGTGCGACTTAACTCTGCCGCTGGAGGGTGGAACTGCGCTACTGCTCTCCGCCAGCAGAGGGAGGCACATAGTGTAGCGCCGCTTCGGAGGTCAGAGGGCGTGCGTTGTGGTGAGTTGTATCAAAACTATTTTAATACAACAACGTTATTCTAATAAGAATCTAAATAAATAAAACACTTCTGAATAGAAATTGACTATAATCAAAACGGTTTGCGTAACAAAGCCCTAGTGTAATGACTCAACCTGATGGATACGCTGTGGTTTGAGTAGCCCTCTTGTGTGAGTGTTCTTGCACTCAGTAAAGGAAACACTTAACCTCGTTGGGGGAATGTCATTGCTCTTGTGTTGTTGTATAAATCGTCAAATCACCACTAATTCCCTATTGAAATCAATGACATCAGTGTGACATTTCCCAAATGTTCTTAGTTACGACACAAACAAACAATGACCAATGGAGTGATGGGGATCGAGGGAACTTCTGACCAATCCCCAAGCCGGCTGTTTAGCAATCAATTGTTTGTGTATGCATTTGCACGTGTGTGTGTGTGTGTGTGTGTGTGTGTGTATGTGTGTGTGTGTGTGCGTGCGTGTAAGTGTAAGTGTAAGTGTATGTGTATGTATGTGCGTGCATTTGTGCATGCGTGAGTGTGGTTATGTATCTGCATCTATGGGTGTCTTGGTGTGTTTGTTTATGCGTATCTGCATGTGTGTGTGTAAGTTTGTGTGTCTGTGTGTGTGCCTTTTTGTTTATATGTGCGTGTGTGTGTGTGTGTGTGTGAGTTACAGGCCAGGCCGTGGTGCTGTGGGTGAGGCGGTTGATGGTGCTGGTTTTGTCGGCAGGGGGTGTTGTTTGTGTGTGTGTGCTGGTGATGAGTTCTCCCTCTGTCAGCGACGGGCGTGGGGGGGGGGGGGGCCTGATTGTCAAGTAGAAAGTCATCGGCGGTAACGGCCCTGTAAAACGGCAGGACCGGATCCCCTACAAAGCCTCTCTCACCCGCCTGTTTACGGCCTTAATTAACAAGCAAATGCAAACTCAGATGGAGGGCTATGTCATCAGGGCCAGTTTAGATGTGGATGGGCGGGGGGGGTGGGGCAGGGGTGTGGTGTGTGGACGGGGTGGGGTGGGTCAGGGGTGGGTGGCGTCAGTGGGGGAAGTCACAGATCGTCACGTCAGCCCCTCTCTCTGGAAGTACTTTTGCGGTTCTTGGCCGGCTGGGTCGTCGACCAACACAGAGAGATGGCGTCACCGGGCGTCTGACGGGAACAGCGGCGTTGTTGGGGGAACAGGACAACATGCCTCCTGTTGGGCCCCCGGTCGGGGGAACACAGCAGACCAAATGCTTTCATTTGATTAAGCTTTATGGGAGCTGGCTTTGTTTGCAGGTGTGTCCCAGTGCAAATAAAAACCAAAGCAGCATGTCGTTGAAACATTTATAGAAAACATGGTTGAGGGGGGGGGGGGGGGGCAATGGAACAAATGACACATCACAAACAACCTTTGTTTGGAGAACAACTTCCAACCCCACCAAACCAAACCCCCTAACCGTTTTCCACATTGGGAAAGGAGATCCATCACCCCATTGATAGGGCGAAACTAGAATGTGTTTTGTGAACAATGGCGCTACCAATGCAGCCCTACCTGCCCACTCAGGATCAGCAGACTCACCTTGAAAGAGAAACCAGGTGAAGCCTGCCGCTAAATCACCACTATTGTCTCCCGTCTCTGTTCCCAGCTGACAGTTACTTGCGGTGATGACCCGCAACTATACGTACAACTGCTGTTTAGCGTCATTTGCTCGGGTCAAAGGTCGCAGGAATAGCTCTCTAACGTAGAATTCCTCCGGAAGGGGGGGGAAAGACCACGACCATTTCCTCAACAACTTCTCAGTTCTCTCGTCCTCGTTCTGTGTTTCGGTTTGCTCCTGAGAAGACATTGTGTTTTAAACAAATGAAAGGAAGGCCCTCTCTTTCGTAGGTGTTGGGGAAAACCTGTGTTTGACAGATTGAGGAGGTTGACGCTTGTAATTTCCAGCAGGGCTGGTCATACCCTCTCATTTACATCCCACATACCTGAGACAGATACCCCAGGAGAGGTCCTCGTGGGGAATCTCTCTCTCTCTTGTCTCTCCCATGGTGCGTGTGTGTAGGCCTTAACAGCTGGGAGATAGGAATGCATCATCTGAGTTTAAAACGATTCCTTAAAATTTAAATGTGTCCAAGTAAGCAAGGCATTAGCCTTGCTTACTTGGACAGCTCTATAGGACCCTACAGAGCCTACAGTAACTTCTAGAAGGAGCTACAGCTAGCCACTGCTTGGATTTCTTTAGTCTTTTGTCTTGTTGTTTTGACTCCCTTGCGAGACCTTACAGTTGAGGTCAGAGGTCAAATTTTCTTTGCCTTTTCGACCCACATTCCAGTTTTCCCTGGAATATTTTTCCACGTGTCAGCCTTCTGTTCTTTGGCCTT
>NC_136940.1:23033361-23040861 GCF_949987615.1 Pollachius pollachius
CCACAGATAGACACACACACGCAGACAAACACGTAGACATTCACCCGCCGCAACACATCTGTGCTCTCATGACCTCGGGGTTAACCCTCCACAAGACATATAACAACCAAACTGTGTCAGTCAGTGGTGATGAACCAACACACACACACACACGCACATGCGCGCGCTCACACACACACACACACACACACACATATTAAGTCACATATACAGTCATACTACAGGATGTTTTTCCCTTGCATGCTTGAGGTTGGGAAGTTTCAACGAACCATGTTATTGCCAGAGCTGAGGTTACAGCATTTTAATTCATTGCATTTTTAGTAAACGAACCACCGGAAACGCTACTTTCCCCATTACCTTCTATCCCCATCGCTGGTTCTCTCCGTCGTATATCACCCCTCGAGTGGGTTGTGTCTCTTTCTGTATTAGTCTGGAGGAAGACATACATGGTATGTATAAATCACAAGTATAATTTACCAAACAAATCATCACGTTTTTGAAAGATGTGACTACAAATGTAAAAGCCGCTTATCTGTAACATTTTCTTTTGTCTTTGCTTTACTTCTCTAATTAACTACTGCAGTTCCATGGTCAACAATGGGTATTATTATTATTCTTTGACTTTCCAGACCTATTCATCCCAGTGGTGAGCTCAATATACATATAGTACCCCCCCCCCAACCCCCGCCTGTGTTTAACCGCAGAGCGACGATGACTCTGGCCATCAAAGGGTCCCCGCTGCGCTGTGAGCCCATCATGGAAGTGTTCTGGCCCAGCCACGGGTCTCCTGGCTGGGCCAGAGCGGTCCCAGCGCTCCCCCAGGCTCCTGGGGGGTCTCCACTGGTTCCACTCGGCTCCCTCCGTCGTACACCCCGGGAGAGGTCGGGGAGGCTCGCCAGGAATCCGACCAATGTACCGCGTTGGAAAACGCACGAAAGCACACGCTCACGCATCGCACTGGCAAAGGCGCACAAGGGCACACAGGGAATCAAACGCTCACCGCGCCAGCATCACCGCAGCCTCTCCATCGACAGGGACCACTGTAGCAGTAATCACAAGTGACATCCATAGATTCCATTTCACATGCGAAGAGGGCTAGAGTTTAACGGTATATCCGAATCTGTGTGTTTTGTATCTGTAAGTGTGCGTGTGTGTGTGTGTGTGTGTGTGTGTGTGCACGCGTGCCAGCACGTTTGTGCATGTGGCTTTGTGTGTGTGTGCGTGTGTGTGTGTGTGTGTTTGTGTGTGTGCACGTGTGTGTGTGTGTGTCTGTGCGTGTGAATGTGTGCGTGTCTTTGCGGCAGTTTGTGTGTGCGCGAGCGTGTGCGTGTGTGCGTGTGTGTCTTTTTGGCGGGGTGTGTGTGTGAACGTGCAAACGTGTGAGCGTGTGATTTGGAGAGCCAGAGATCCTCATCTGGTTTCTGTACGGGCTTGTCACCCTTTATATATTGTTGGCCGGGCGTGGGACCCTGGGATCAGCCGTGATAATCGACCAGTACGCAAGGAACCCCCCGCATCTGTTCTAAGGACGGGCGCGTACAGCACACACACCCGGCCAGCGTAGAACAAACAAGCTGCTTCCATCACCGTGGCCCTGCAATGACCTCTGATTACCACAAGGATTTCAACATCAACCGTCAAGTGTTGCGGACGCCAAGGTTCATGGAATCCCGATTCCAAGTAGAGCACGCACATTTTACTGTATGTTTACGTTGACTATCACAGCGGGGACCGGACCGCCATCCAAATATGAGTTTAATGTATAAGTATAGTATAGTTTGTTGTGTGTTTGTGTGTGTGTGTGTGTGTGTGTGTGTGTGTGTGTGCGTGTGTGCATGAGTGTTAAGGTGCATGTGTGAGTCTATGTGTGTGTGTGTGTGTTTGTGGCTGCTAGTGCATGTCTGTGTGTGTGTGTGTGTGTGTGTGTGTGTGTGTGTGTGTGCGCGAATGTTTCTAAGCGTGTGCCTACACGTGCGTTTGTGTGCGTGTGTGCGCGTGTGTGTGTGTGTGTGTGCGTGCTTGTGTGTGCGTGCTTGTGTGTGTGTGTGTGTGTGTGCGTGTGTGTGCGTGTGTGTGTGTGTGGGTGGGTGGGTGTGGTAGCACACAGAAATGTCCATGTGAGCTTCTTTAAAAGAGAGGAACATGGAACATAGTAACTGAGACAGGACGAGAGAGGGGGTGAGCAGAGCAGCAGCGGTGGAAGGGTATGAAGAGGAGAGGAAGCTAGTAGCAGTGTTTTCATGGGCTCTGTATTAACGACACCCACTGACACTGGTGTGGTTTCAATGTGGGCAAAATGTGTTTCTGTTTAGTGGCGGGAGAGTGAGAACGGGGACTGCACAGGGGAAAAAACGATATGAGAGAGAGCGAGGGGGGGGGAGGGAGAGAGAGAGAGAGAGAGGGGAGAGGGAGAGAGAGAGAGGGGGGAGAGGGAGAGAGAGAGAGAGAGAGAGAGGGGAGAGAGGGGAGAGGGAGAGAGAGAGGGGAGAGGGGAGAGAGAGAGAGAGGGGGGAGAGGGAGAGAGAGAGAGAGAGGGGAGAGGGAGAGGGAGAGAGAGAGGGGGGAGAGGGAGAGAGAGAGAGAGAGAGAGAGAGGGGGGGGAGGGAGAGATGGAGGGAGAGAGAGAGAGAGAGAGAGAGAGAGAGAAAGAGAGGGAGGGAGAGGGGGGAAGTGATGCGTTAATATAAAGCAAGATTGAAAGAAATAAATACAAATTAATAAATACCCATAGTCTCACACTGCGCTCCTGACATCAGTGTGAGACTAGGGGTCTGCTTCAGCAACCCTTCTCACATCATTCCTCATGGTTCATGTGAGAGACGGCCCGTATTACCAGTGAGCTGCTTTGTCACACAGAGCGAGCCCAGAGATAGCACGACAGCAGCGCTGGCGTCACTCCGGCATAGCGTGTGTTCACTCTCACTGTCTTCAACATGCGCAGGAGTGTACTTCACTCACCCAGTAGTCAACGTGAAGGTATACGTGTGAGGTTTTCACATAAAGGATGGAAATTCCCCATATTTTGTGGTTCGGTGTGTACGCTTGCCAAATAAAATGGAGCGTTTTTTTTTTCTTCAATCCAGTGAGCTAGGGAGTGCCGGCCTGCCAAGCTAACGAACACTGGGATAAATCCAGATTCTCATGCCCAGCGGAGGAAAGCTACTTCTACGTCATCCAGACTTTGCGTTGCTAATTCAGATCAAGCCCATTCCCACACAGAAACGGAATCCTTTACATCTGACATGAATTATCTATCAATTGGTCGATTTTGTCCTGAAATCCGGTCAAAGATTTTTACAGCAGCCACTTTATGAGCAAAACTGCGATACTTGCGTAAGATGAGGGTTCGGAGTTTGGGGGATAATTTCCATTTCTTTAGGTTTCCATGTTGTGGAAACAATTTGTGCATATGACCTGCTGTTTTAAAAAAAGGAGGGTAGAGGCTATGGATGGTCCCTGTGCACGTGCAAATAGTGCATGTGTTGCCCCCTGTTTGTCTCATGTGACCAAGAGGACCCTCACACTGCCATAGGGCGAAGACTGCGTGGCTCCATTCTGGACTAAAGGGCCCTTTAAAGCAGTGGTTTTGGAGCTGTGGGTCAGAGTCCACTGGTGGGTGCTGGGGTAAGGCCCCGGAGCGGTCATGGCACTATCGAACGGATTGGGAACACCAGTGGAACTTGATCTACTTGATACTGGTCACGCTGGTTTTGAACTGTATCGTGCTGAACTCTGGGTCTTAAGAAAAGACGCCGGAAAGTCCAAACGATTATGCATACTTATACCCCAGCATTGTTAAATACTCTGTCCTGATTGGTCAATGCGGTTCAAGGGGTCTGGGTTATTTGTCGATTAACGGGACACCGTTAAAAAAAAATGTTGGCCTCGCCTCGACAGCATCACCACCACTGCCAACGATCATCTAAAAAATAACGTGCCACCTCGTCACCTCGTTTATTCCTTACTAATTTCATTAATTATACAGCAATAGAAATTTCATTAGACGCTCCAAAAACTCTTGAACTTTTGGGAGCCAAAAGGGGGGCTTTGGCTCACGGAGGAGCCCTTGTCTTCCGGCACACGGCAGGTAGCCGCCACTGAGATGTGCTCAGCTGTCCTTACCCATATACCACCCAGCTGGCTTCACCCCCTCTCCCCAATGCTAACTTCCTATCAGCGCTAGTGGCAACAAAGCACAAGGATGTGTCAATCTCAGGCCGCAGCGGGGCAGGGGGCAGTAAATAGCCGGGCTATCTAAACAACAGGCGTAAACTAGTCGCGCCTAGAGGAGAGGCAGCGAGGGTCTTTATGCGCGGCGCTCTTTACATTCATTAAGAAAATGGCGGTCATTAGATGAGGCCCGTCTTAGACTAACTGTGGATCGTTGAGACGTATAAAGGCGGTGAAGGTGTATCCGGGCTGATTATAGTCAGCATGGCTCTTCTTCTGAATGGGCAAGGCGTTTAAATAAATTAACCTGTAGTCTGACTTTTTATTTGCGGTGGTCTTTCGTGTGTGTTTATTTTAGAGCCGTTCCTCAGGATACAACTGTAAGTCCAGATTCAGCCTTAAGAGTGGATAAAGCTGATGAAGATGAGGATGATGATGATGATGATGATGATGATGATGATGATGATGATGATGATGATAAAGGCATGTCAGGAATAAAAAACTCTAGGAGTCTCGAGGAATGTGGGTTTGTCCTGCAGTCCACAGGACCAGCCCCCCGCCCCCCCTCCCCTTCTCTTTCGCTCCCTCGCTCTGTTTCTCTGTCCCCTCCCCTCTTCCAATCAGGGCAATTCCCTAACTTTTTTCCCTTTCTCAGAAGACTATAGTTCTATATTCGGTTCTGGGGCACATATCCTGTCTCAAATTCTCTGGCTCTGGTCTCCGCGACGCCAAGGTATCCCGGTCGTTGTAAGGTAATGTGCGTTATTGATCTATGACAATAGTTACCTATAGTCGCTGCTCGATATCAGGTTCGGTTGTGAATGTGTTGTTTCATATGAGAGGATTGTTTTCTTAGGAGATGAAAATAACCCGTGGGTAATTTCAGTCATTAGACAAACGCATTACAGATATTGCAATTAAAGCCAATTTAACAGCGTCGAAGTCACTTTTTTATGGTCGCTTTGAATAAAACAGCACACTTATACTTAGAAGGAGCCAGGCCAAAATGGGTTTGGAAACATGTTTAGAAACATGTTGACTTTAACAATGAACTGATTCATGAAAGGCATTATTTTACATTAAAAAGCAAGCCGAGATTACAAGTAATGCATGCAACTCAACCTCTGGATAGTTGGTCGATCCTGATCGTAATTTCAGCTACACACATGCTGATGTTGCCTTTTCCCATTCATAAAGTTGAGGCGCTCGTCCAGACAGCGACAACTGTGATATAGGTCTAGAAGTCTTTCTGAAAAAAGTCGTTTCTATTCACTATTTTACATTTGCTTGCGATCAAACCTATGTAACTGGTTGGGTTGGTGGAGTGTTAAGTGGGAAGATAGCCTGCATGCACCGGTCCCCATCAAGTTGTTCACATAACGAACAGATCGATCACTGGACGGTGTCTCGACGCACAGTGACTGTTTTGCATTGTGTCAACTTTCCTTTAGAACTTATTGTGCAACAACAGATAATCGATCAGACATTTCTTTTGTTCAGTCTCGTGCATTGAACCCGCCCCCATTCACTCCATAGACTGTGAGAAATGAAAAAAAAAAACAAGGACTTGGATCGCAACCTTTTGTTGTTTGCGTCGATTCTTTGCTAAAGAAATTGATCGCGTCCGAGTCCACCAAATCTGGTTGTGTTCTCCAAGACTGATCACACCCTGATAAGACACAAGACAGACCGAGAATGCCCTTATGTCTACAGCCGTTGCGTTTGACTTGTCGAAATATATATGGTTTCTTCTTATTCGATTTGCCTTCATTATCTTACTAGGAATTTGATCGCGTGTGCACAAGGATGCGTGGTTCTGTCTGGACTATGCGTGCATGCGCGTGCCCATGTATGTGTGTGCGTACGTGCGCGTGTGCGTACGTGCACGCCGCGCTCTTATGTATGGCTCGAGTCAAGTCATCATCCTCCATTCCATTGAACACGAGTCAGTGTAGGCTGTACATTTCCCCCAAACCTTTCGCCACAATAATCGAGATTCGACGTGTTTCTGAAACTTATTTATAAGTTACGGCTATGTGTAAGTGGGGGTCGGGGGTCCCACAGCTCATTCTAAACATATACCCTACAGTGAGTAGCTGAGGGGGAAATACAACCGACCAGGCGGATAGTTTTATACTGAATAGGGCTCGGTATTGTCATGACAGCCTTGTTAAACCCTATGTGTTTTTAGTCATTGAAAATTAATTTGCTGTACATGTGAGGCAAACAATGTTGTTAATTAAATTAGCTTTTAAAAAGTCGGTCCCATTTAAACAAAATAAACATGCATGATTGTTTGTCTGTCAGACAACGAGAGCTCTTTTGTAAGTTATGAATGTAGGCCGATGTATTATTGACCGTTATAACTAAATTCACCGTTGAATGAATTTAGTAGTGAAGTAACCTTAAGGCTCCCTCCATCCTTATTTTCATCCTTCTTCTGCTCCTCCTCTGTTCCCGCCTTAGCGCCCTCTAGAGTCTAGTGTAGACACTGTTATATAAATTTACCATCAGGGAATGACAGTCATATTCATATAATTGATCAATGTGTAAAATATGTGTGCAATGGCTCCAACATGTAAAACGGAAATCCTAAGGAATTGACATGCAAGTTAGTTCACTGGAAAAAAACTGAAAACAATAACTATTTAACATGTCAATGCAAATTTGCAAATCTGCGCAGTTTGATCCAACCTGTCAACCCATTCAACTGACCAGGCCTGCCAGATTTGCCCTGAGGCTGCAGAATAGATGGTTTTAAGATAGGACCCAAAGATTATGATGCAATGGAAACAAATCTATGATTGTTTACTGGAAATTCTTCAAGTGTCTTCATAAGCGCTTTGATTCATGTATGATTAAATGGAATTGGATGCCACACTATTGGCCTAAATCGACCGCCAACTTTTTTTCACCATAACAACGATTTCCTAAAACCTGTTTCATAGGCCTGTAATGTTGTCATGGTCCCCTTTTACACAATGACACAGCGGGATCCATGGGGTGCATGTCTAATCACACATTATGGCCCTAGTACACACCGGCCATGTTTATAACATCCTCCTCCCCTTTCCTCCTCCCAGCCCCCCCGACCGATCTCCCCCCCCCCCCCCTCCACCACTCCGGAGAGTTCAGCGGGACCTGGTGCCTAGTCCGGGTTCTCCATCAGTGACTGGGTTTTACAAGAGTGTGCAAGTCCTGCTCACGCACACGACCGGGGGCTGACGCTATACCGAGCGGACGTCCAGCGCTCACGAGGAATACCTGAACAGGGAGCCGCCATGGAGGGAAGGCCAGCCGGACCCATGGGACCAGGGAAGCTGGCGCAGG
>NC_136940.1:23043361-23045861 GCF_949987615.1 Pollachius pollachius
TGTTTTAACACCAAGGCACCACAATCTCTGTAAACACCTGAAACCCAAATCTATTTGATGCTTGGGATGCTTGTTCCCGAAGCAATCCCCCCGAAACCCTGGAAGCCCTGCCCCCTGCAGACAGCCTGAGTCTTGGTGGGGATTTAATCGTCTTCCGATAAGTCTGTTTGATCTAACCACTTCTGAGGCCTAACCAGCTCACCAAGACCACACTTTGTGACGAGTCACAAGCCCTCCATCCTACCACTACCCCACTCAGGCTGTGTCTGACTATTGCCTTGAATCGTGATGTTCACACGCATTCTGCCATTTCCAACAGTGGTGCGGCAAAAACCAAGCAAACACAGGTCCTGGGGTGTTTTCTCCCTCCAATGCGCCCATCGGAGAGTTTGACCACAGCGGATGTTTGGCGCTCCACATTTCCACCGATTTCGCGAGTGAGGGATGGCAGGACTTTACTTTAATGATGGTCATTACGCCGACCCTGAGCTTGGGGGAGCAGTGTTTATTTGCTGGCTGGAGCGCCATCTCCCTCTGGTCTCTCTCTGGGCTCCCCCTGGTCTCTCTCTGGACGCGCCGGGCCTGGTGGGCGCCTCTGATTTATTGGCTCTCGGTGTTCTCAGGCTCTCTGGCTCCGGACCCGTCGAGAGCACAATCTGATCGGCAAGCTGATGGGCTGACTGGCCGCCTGGCTGGCTGGTTGGCTGGGTGAATGGCTGGTTGGCTGGGTGAATGGCTGGTTGCCTGTGTGAACTGCTGGTTAAATGGCTGGTTGGCTGGATGAATGGCTGGTTTAATGGCTGGTTTGATGGCTGAATGACTGGGTGAATGGCTGGTTGATGGCTTGTTGGCAGTGTTGCTGGGTAAATGGCTGGTTGGATAGTTTAAGGGCTGGTTGTCTGGGTAAATGGCTGGTTGGCTAGTGTAAGGGCTGGTTGGCTTGGTGAATGGCTGGCTGGCTGATTGAATAGTTGGCTGGCCAGTCGACTGGCTGGTTGGCTAATTGAATTGCTGACTGTCTGGTTGGCTGGTTGACTGATTGGCTGATTGGCTAAAGGGCTGGCTATCTGCCTGGCTCATTGGCTGGACTGCTTACTGGCTGTCTACCTGGCTGGAGTGCTTACTGGCTAGCTGTCTGCCTGGCTGGTTGGGTGGCCCTCCATCTGATCGGCCAAAGTAAAATAATCTAAAGAAATAGAGTGAGAAGTTCTCCTTCTCATATTCTTCATCCACTCAGGAAGTTGAGGATTTATGGTCTAATAGGATCCCGTGTTGTGTTAGGAAACTCGGGCCATGGTCCTTCTCTCTCTTGTAGACAGGCATGTTTTAAAGGCAGATCATTGATAGGGTTTCCTGGCCAACTTGGTCCAAGGTCGGCTGCTTTGGATGGTTGCTCTCATGGAAGACGCTCAGCACTCAGAGGAGACCAACATTGAGCCAGGTCTCATAAAGAAAGTGAGCACCACCCCATGGGCTTGGAGCAGCCTAGAGCCTGGCTGGGCCCCAGGCCTTCGTCCTGAGAGAGACTATGATGCTATGTTTCTGGCTTCAAGGGAGTATAATCCCTCTGTTGTTCTTCATATAACTCTTTCACATCAAAGAGACACGGCCAAAGGCTTTGTTGTTGAGGCCTCTCTCTCAGTATCCTACAGATACATGATTCAGTTTGATTTACTTTTCTGTTACACAGCATCTTTGCAATTCCTCGCGAACAGCATGCAAATCATGTTACCGCAGGGAAACATGACTTTTGTTGTGATGGGAAACATGAAAATATCGGGTGAATGTTCTTAAAAAAAACGTTCAACATGCAGTGTTCTGCCAAAGGATTTCATCCTTTTCACTCTGTGGTCTTTATTTTGAGCAGACTGTCATCGTATTGGACACGCTACAATCGACATGCTCTGAAAGGTTTTAGTTATGCATTTTACTATCAATTACAATACAGTACAATACATCTTTATTGTTGATACAAGTTGGAAAATGGCCTTTTGCTTCACTTGGCATATATATATATATATATATATAAACGGACATAGTACATTACACACGGACATCAAGAGACATTAAAAACATTAAAGAGATATTAAAGAATTGGCTATTCATTACATTTTTATTGGTCTATATACAATACCATCCCTACTATCTACTATAAATGTGTTAAGTCAAGATAAATAATCAGTCCAAACATTTGATACAAAGTTATTTAAACGCATGAGAGGCAAGTCTTGACAACGGAGAATATGAACGATCCATCAACCAAGCTTTGTCGTCCAGTGATATTTAACAGTCTTGCAGACAAGTCAACCATCACTCAACACATACCCACACACCCCCATGCACACACACACACACACACACACACACACACACACACACACACACACACACACACACACACACACACACACACACACACACACACACATACAATCACACACGCAAGCTTACCATCTATACAAAAACTACCCACAATCATTCATTTTCCAGACCTGGGCTT
>NC_136940.1:23053361-23065861 GCF_949987615.1 Pollachius pollachius
ACAGCTGAAAATCTCTGTCAAAGACTCCCTGACAATAAACCAATGGACCAAAGCAGCTGTGCTCACCGAAACAGGCTCATCTTTATAACCTTGTCGTCTTATAGCCATAATTACCCAATCATTAACACGGATATTCCCGCCCACAAGCTCCCAGACACAGCTGTCCAGAAGAGGGATGCCTCCAGTCCCCATGACTAAGTCCTTGCTGAACTCTGGGATACGCAGTCCACTGAGAGAGAGCTGTGCCTTTTAATTAGAAGCCAGGCTGTGTCTTTAGTGCAGCTTACCTCTGAGTAATTTACTGCTACGTCGGGGTATGTGGTATGAGGTACGGGTGTCGTCATAAGGGAGGAAATCGCAACGTAATTTGCACGCGAAAACCCAACGATGCATTCGCAATGGAGTCATCGTACCTGGCTTTGAACAGCTCTCGGCGCTGTCAGGACCAAACGGCCCCCTCTCAGGGGAGACGGCCTCACCTGGGAGGGGTCGTTTGGTCCTGACAGGCTCCCAGCAGACGGCCCCGTGTTTCACGGTGTTACGGGCCCCTCTACGGGGCCGGGTTCTGAGGCCGAGGCTGTGGGGCCGTGCCGGACCTGTCACCGGGTCCCGGGGCCATGTATAAATCAGGACAGAACACACCCATAAAGCTCCTCAGTGTTCCACCAGACACACGTGTGCACACACTTGTGTGTTTATGTGTGTGTGTGTGTGTGACTCACAAAAACACACACACACACACACACACACACACACACACACCGAGACTTCCTGTGTTTTCTAGCCCCTCGTAAAAACACCCAGATGTGAGCTGCTCTCTGACAACATCACCGGAGTACAGAGGTGCATTGTGGTCTGTGAGCCTGTAACCAGCTCATAGACTCTCTCTCACACACACACACACACACACACACACACACACACATACACACTCATGTATGCACACTCACACACACATACACACATATACACACACACTCCCCCCCCCCCCAGACACACATCCATTCATCAAGTGTAGTTTTCCAGAGAAGAGTCACTGGGTCAAAGCATCTCTCTCCACCTGTGGTTGGTGGTAGTTGCACGGGAGGAGAGGGAGGGAGGGAGGGGAGAGAGGGAGGGAGGGAGGGAGGGAGGGAGGGAGGGAGGGGCTTTTGCTCTGTTACAGTCAGTGAGGTCATCCTAATGCACCTCCCCCTCCCGGCCCACCGACCCCACCTGCGCCCCCAACTTCATCATCATGCCCAAACCAACCGTCTACCGCACCACCTGGATCTAATCTCCTCCCGTCTCCCATCCGCTCGTTACCGGGGAAACGCCTTGTTGGATCACGAGGGTGAGACTCCCCAACTCCCCGGTGGCGAAGGCTAGTGAGTTCAGCGAGGCGTGCGGTCAATGGATGTGCTGGACTCTGCTCCGTCTGGGTGCTTGCCAGGGAGTGCTTAAGCTGCCCTTGGCTTTTGATGGAGTTTGTATTGCGGCATGCTCTGCTGCGTTCCTTCATGGTTTGCTTCACAGAGGGGGAAAAAAAGGAATAATTAATCACTGTAGTCATTTTGCTATTTTTTTTGCACCCCCTCCTCCCGCCCCGATGTCTAATGGTTGGCTTGAGAAAACAAAGGAACACCGACAGAGAGGGAGAGAGCGAGAGGGAGAGAGGGAGAGAGAGAGAGGGAGAGAGAGAGAGAGAGAGAGACAGAGAGGCAGAAATAGGGAGGGAGAGAGAGACAGAGAGAGAGAAGTTGGGAGAGAGAGGGGGAGAAAGAGAGAGAGAGAGAGAGATAGAGAGAGAGAGAGAGAGAGAGAGAGAGGAATGAAAATTGCTCATGGTGGTGATAATGTTCCTGCTTATTGTCTGGGAGACACGGTTGGGTGTCCTCAACTGAAACAATAGAAACACGAGAGCCCCAACTCCTCCAAGGCTAGGAGATGTCGAAAACACACATTCGTACACCCACCCCTAAAAAACCCTAGGGTCCCCCCAAGTATTTACTGTAATTTATCAACATGTGTTGGTGGAGGAAAGCGTCCAGGATACGGTCTCAGCCAAGTCTGTTCAAAGAGTCTGCCAAGATCTCCCCGGCTCGTGATAATATCTGTCGGAGTTAGGATATTAACATAATAGTGTAGATAACCTCAAATACTTGCACTGCACTTAGCAAGTTCTGAGAGCGTTTCTTGGTCTGTTTTATCGGAATGACGTAAAAAGATAAAACTACAGCGTGACACGATAACCAAACAAAGTTTGTGCGACTAATTCGCTTGTCAGACTGCCTTTTACTTTTCCCGCTCGTCGAAAGCCTCTTACAGCCACGACAGCCAAACTACCCTTATTTTTAGATATCATTTAATACATTAGGGGGAAAAAACACGTGATATTATGGAGGGCAGTCTTCAGGTGGAACGCGCCATTACTCTGAAATTCCACAGTCAGGATTCAGGACTTCAGCCTTGTGATGGGTTTAATTGAAGTGGGCTATATTTCGGCGACCCGCCAGACTTGTGAAAAATATGAGCTGGAAAAAAAGTGATGCCGGTCTAGTTATGCCACCGGTGTGTCGCTGTTATGGCAACCATGTTTGTGTACAGTTGGAGGAGCGTTTTTGTGGGTATAATGCCCCCTAATTGCTCTTGTGCAACAACTCAGAGAGTCTCATTAGTTGAGATCGCTCACTTCCTACCTCTGCTGTTCAGCAGAACGCACCGGAACACGAGAAAGGAAGAAAGTGAGAGAGGTTAGCAGTGGCAACGAAAGAATGAAAAAGAGAGGAAAGGTACATTCTGTTTTTGTATAAATGAGAACGCAAAGATGGCAAGCCGAATCTGGAATGCAGCAAAAATGTAAAGAGAGGCTTTTCAGGCTGTCTTCCTGTCTGCCAGGAAGAACGATTATGGTCTTTTATTAAAAATGCGCTTACACATAGTGAACCAAGACAGGTTGGATGGCCTTGTGCTGTGGCATAGTGTGGAGTGTCAGTTCACATCAGGCTCAGGCGCTCTACCTGACCCGTAAACCCACCAATAGACTCCATCGCGTACATTATATAGGACCCCCAGTTTTCTTCATGTGTTACTCAGTTATGTTTGCCCTTGTGGGCTTTTTTAATATTATTCTATATTTCTTTCATTCTTTCTTTCTTGATTCTTAAATTATTCACTTCTTTCTTTCCTTCTTTGTCTCTCTTGCCGCCTTTCTCTCTCTCCCACTGCGGCCTCTCTCTCTCTCTCTCTCCCTGCCGCTCTCACTCTCTCGCTCCCTTCTCTCTCTCTCCCACTGCGGCCTCTCTCTCGCTCTCTCTCTCTCTCTCTCTCTCGCTCTCTCTCTTTCTCTCTCTCCCACAGCGTCTCTATCTCTCCCCCTGCTGCCTCTCTCTCCTGCTGCCTCTCTCTCTCTCTCTCTCCCGCTGCCTCTCTCTGCCTCTCTCTCCCTCTCTCCCCTCCACTTCTCAGCACATTCCATCCTAGCCGACTGTAGGATACAGCTGGCTTGACTTACAGCCTGCCCCCAGTGTGCTTGATTAGCTGGGGTTTTGTAGCCTGGGGTGGAGGTGGGGGGTGGTGGTGGTGGTGGTGGTGGTGGTGGGGGGTGGGTGTTTGAATCCCCTCTGTTGATGTAAGGCTCCAAAAGAAACACTGGCGTAATACAAACACGCTTGAGATGGCATGGAGTTCTTGAAAATCTGAAAGTGTCCAGGCCGCCTTCGGAGCCCCAAGATGTCCCTCACATCTAGAGAAAGTGCTGTTGGGTCGAGGCTGGAGACCCGCCCTCTTCCGAAAGTCGACTGTGATGCCTTTTGGCTTCCACTCCAACCAGACTTGCACGATCGGTCGGTAGATGGGCTGATTTAAACGGATACCTTACCCCGTCGCTGTGATTTAGAAATCACGGCATCGTGGCCAGCTCACCAGGGCTCTCTGAGAAACAAAATGGCTGGGTACACCTCCTCACTCAAATCATCTACTGACTCTTTTCTTCCCCCCCCCCTACAGTTCAGTCGTGTAACGTAAGGTGCATGAACGGAGGCAGTTGCCAGGGGGAGTCCTGCTCCTGCCAGAAGGGCTACACCGGAAACCACTGTGGACAGCGTGAGTACTGCAGGCTGCTGCGTGGTCAGCACACCTGGTTCACACCTCTGTGTGGGGGTGGGGCGTCTGTGTGTGCCTGTGGTGTGCCTGTGTGTGTGTGTGCGTGTTTGTCTATGTGTATTGTGTCTATGACTGCATTTTTGTGTCTGGGGCCTTGTCTGGGAATATGTGTGTGTGTGTGTGTGTCTGTGTGTGTGTGTGTGTGTGTGTGTGTGTGTGTGTGTGTGTGTGTGTGTGTGTGCATGCGTGTGTGTGTGCGACTGCATGTGCATGTTTGCGTGGATGTGTGTGTGTATACGTGTCTTTACTCGCGTGTGTATCTGTGTGTGAGTGTGTGCCCACGTACCCTGTTTGTTCATGGGTGCGTACACACTTTGCACAATATGGGACATGTCTTATTGTGTATACAGTAGAGATATAAACGTGCTGTTAATCCACCCCCATGACTGTCCCTGTGTCCTCCTCCTCCTCTCTCCAGCTGTGTGTGAGAACGGCTGTCAGAACGGCGGCCGATGCATCGGGCCCAACAGATGCGCCTGTGTCTACGGCTTCACTGGCCCGCAGTGCGAGAGAGGTAAGAGGCTCTGGCGGCGCTCTGTCACGCTGCCCTGCCACCATCCACCCAGTCTGGGCCGCTGGGCGCTGCGCTGATGATGGTGGGTGTCTGGGCCTTTCTGCTGTGGGATCCTACCCAGGCGTTTGGTATCACTGTGAGATGGGAAGTAGAAGTCGGAGAAGGGCTTTCGTTTTCTGCGGTTTAGTTTGAAAACGTAAGCTAGTACTGGAGCCGTCAAGAGCGTTTGTTTATGTTTGACCTATCGGGACAACTTGTGTGCTGAATGAACAGCCTATTGTAGCATTTCTCAACTCAACGTGAATGGATGACGGTATGGACTCCAGGGAAATAGCCAAAACGGCTAACACTGATAACTCTGATAATCCATTATAATTTATACTTGATTGATTAATCAGTGAAACAATCACCAAGTAAAAAACAAGTAAATTGCTTGGCTTAAGTATAACTTCTTATTTATTCTATCTATTGGCTCACGGTTCAGATGCACAGAGCGTTCACTAGGAGATGAGCACTATCCACCTAACATGTTCTCAGACAGAACTGCGTTATTCCACTGCCCTTTATCGAGAACCGACCAATCAGAGCTCTGGAAGATATCACTCTCGGTTTTGATGCAGTGTTTCCTGTCTGTCTAGACGTACTTTGTCATCCGTGGTGATCTCACTGTTACCGCCGGCTCAGACAGATGTATAGACAGACGGATACTGGGCGTGTTCCCCTTCAGATAATACTAAATCACTGGTGTTCAGTGAGTCCTCCGTTTGGTTCTGTGCTAAGCAAACAACTCTCTCTCTCTCTCTCTCTCTCACTCTCTCTGCCTCTCTCTCTCTCTCTCTCTCATGCTATCCCTCCCGGTTAATATAATGAATGATAACGGAATGGAGATCTAGACGTTAAGTGAGTGGCGAGACGGCTTTATGTCTGGGCGGGGGGGGGGGGGCATCTTTATCAGCAACAATTTTCCAAATGTGTGCACCTTTGCCTTGACCTTTGACCTTTCACCTTTAGCATATTACCTTCTCTCTCCCTCCGGCCTGCAGATGAGACATCAGCTGGCCTGTGACCCCTGTGACCCCTCAGTTTAATGTAAACCGCTGACCTCTGCAAAGACATAAACTCTCTCCATTCATCATATAGAAATGTACTGCTTACTGTTATCTTTGAGAGGAGGAACAGCTATGAAAGAGAGTGCGCTCTTTTGGGCCAGGAAAACAGTTATGTTACAGAGATAGATTAAGTTATGTTACTTTCTCCCTCCTCCCCCCATCCCCTCGAATCTTTATACAACACTGAGGTAGATGTCTCCTCAGAAAACACAACATTGAGGTGGGTGAAAATTTGTTTGTTGTGGGTGGGTTTTTCTGACTTTTAGGCTGGCATCTGGCAATAACCCCCTACACCCACGCACACATACAGACACACACTCCCTTCTCTTTCCTGCCTCCTCCGGCTCAGACCCACCCAGAGTATTGGACAAAGTCACGTTTCCTTGTGAGGCGATCTGCGAAAAAGGAGGCGGCCGGGAGAGAGAAAAGGCAAAATGGTGGGACGTGAGAAGGAAGGGATAAGAGGGGGCGAAAGTTAAAATGGTCTCCCAGCTGTGTACACAGAGACTGGGAGAGGCGAGCTCAAATAGTCCTGTCTCCCTGCTAGGGGAGTGTCGAGACCGGACCCTAATAACCAAAAGTCAAACACCCACTTTTAAAATCCTAGCAGTGTTTCTGTGTATGTGTTGGTGTGTGTGTGTCGATGCAAGTGCACCTGTGTAAGATTCTAGGCTGAAGTTTGAATGGAAGTTCAAATTGGTGTTCATTGACAATTAATAGAATCCCTTCAGCTGATTGTCAACGCGTACACAGGTTTTTGGTATGTGCTGACCAGGTGCAGCATGTCATTGGGATATTGATATGTTCTAAGACACATAAGTTACTCTCAATCGTACTTTACTTTGGCTCATCTTATCTTGAAGCAACCTCACACAACAGTCACGTTTTCCGTTGGAATCAGTCCCTCAATTTGTGAATGCATTTTCTAGATACTAGTCACACTTCTGGTATGCTACAAAATGCTTCAAAATGTTTATTTATTTAGTACAAAGAATGGCGTACGAGCCAACAACTACAGCCAACAGTTGAATCACAAAATGCAGCTCTCCATTTCATTCAGAAAAAAACAAGAGCAGTCTGTAAGTCTCCCAAGGAGCGACTTTCAGGAGGTAGGGGTCTTCTGACAGCTCTGTGCGTACCTTGCAGTATCCTAGTTGTACCATACTGCAAGGCCACTGGTCAATACATTTATGACGGCTTAACGAGATGATTGCTGTGTGGGAGTGTGATGGTTGTGACATTAGACTAATATTAGTGGACCGGGCGTGTGTGATGGTGTCATGGGAAATTGCTCTGTGATTATATGTGTTTGTATGTAAGTAAACATATGGGCCCATACACTATGTGCATGGGTATATATCTGTCCCGGACTTGTATTTTTTGGCTGGTATAGAGTGTGACTAGATTCACAAGGCCTGTCTCTGAGTTTCCCAACGTCTGCAATGTCAAAAACCTTCTTCTGTGATTCTGCATGTGTGCTGGCGTTTTTGTGTCGGTGGGATAATCTTTTTTTATGTGTGAAATTGGCATACATATACGTCTGTGTGTCTTACCGAGATTCTGTTAATATCTATACATTCATACATACATTTAACGCAGGTTTGTCACCATATTCTTTGATCAAGGCACCTTTCATTTTTATACATTTTTCTCGAGTGATGTCGGTGTTTTTGTCGTTAAGTACTCAAAATATGCTCAGACCAGTTCTTTTTTGTAGTGGGCCTCTGTATGGTCCCATGGTGCCCAGTCTCCTGATCCCAGAACAGTGGCCAGGTCCAAATAAAACACAGCTCTTTGGGGGGTGGTTTGGTTGCTGCAGCCGAGCCAGTGATGTCAGGGACGAAGCTTAGGTTCTGGAGAAGGAAAGTGCTGCCTCTCTGAGTTGGAGTGAAACGGGGAGAAGACACAGACCAGATCCAGCTCCGGGGAGGCCGGTGGAACTACCCCTCACCCGGACCAACGTGCTGATGCCTTGGACCACAACACAGACCCTGTGAATTTGTGTTTTTTAGTCTGTTGGGAAATGACACAATGCAATGGAAAACACTCTCACTTTACCGACACAAAGAGCCCCAGGATAGAAACTCAACAGACCATGAGTAACACAGAATCAACAGATACTTACCGCTCCGAGGTTTAGAGTCCATCATCGCTTACGCTCTGCCGTGTCTCGGAAAGGGGTCTCGGCGGACCTCATTGACATAACGAGCTACCTCCTACCTCACCCTGAAGTTATGCACGCTCACCTACCCTCAGTGACGTCCTCGTGTTTGGTTTATTGTGTAATGGGCCAAGTTGTGTCGGATATGCCGAGTTCTGGGAGAGAGGACCTGTTCACAGGAGCCCCTCTATTTTATACGAGCCAACTCATAAACAAAAGGTTCGGGAAATTATTTAAAGATGTCACGGACGAGAATGGGAGCACCTCTCCCATTCCCCCTGCGGAAGTGTATAAATATTCAACTGGCCCCCGGATGGTTGTGGTGGTGGTCCTTCATTCGATTTCACAGAGATTCTGTTGTCACCTAAGCAAAGAACTCCAGAGTTGACTCTCTGTGTCTGGTTGTTGTTTGAGCACTGTCCTTGTTTGAAGGAAGAATTGAGCTCTGTTGGTGGACCATTTATTATTGTGATTTTGTTCAAGATTTGTATTCATGTCCCAATTCTGTGAATGGAAGATTTCCAACACAGACAAAAATAACTGTTGGAGCGGAAAAGAAATATGCAATGGGGGAGTGATTAAAGAAACAAAGGCAGAGGAACTGTAGCAGTTCCACGCTCACAGGGACCTTGTTCAGCACACAGAAAGAAGGAACCACTAAGGTGGTTTAAGATGGCTAACGTTAAGGGTTATAGCATGTTCTAATCAAAGGAGGTTTCAGTAGAGCACCAACACGCACACGACACATGACTTGTGTACCGTGCAAGTGTATGTAGGTTTGTCTATTTTTCTGTGTGTGTGTGTGTGTGTGTGTGTGTGTAGGTCATGTTTGAGTGGTTGCCTTTGCCGTGCAACAAGTGAACCAGCGTTTCTAACGGCGTAATTAGAGAAGAGTAAACAGAAACAAAAACACATGCACAACCCCACACACACAAACAAATACACACACACACACACACACACACACACACACACAAACACACAGAACAAACAGACGGAGGTATGCTGAGCTATGCTCGCCACACATAGCAGAACAAATAAACAAACACAAAGAGATTTGCAAAATGTATCGACTCACAAAGTCTCTCACAAGTTCCTTTACGCCGGCCAGACAGCCATGTGTTTGGTGAATGCTCGCAATCACACATGTACATACCAAGAGGAGAGACTCAGACAGAAACACACACACACACACAAACACACACACACACACACACACACACACACACACACACGCTCACTCTCACTTAAATATATTAATAGCACTGCTGGATTTGTGATGGTTCAATTCACATGCTGAAATTAGTTTGTTGTCTTTATAAAACTCCCTTCCCAGGAATGGTGTGTATATATATATATATATATATATATATATATATATATATATATATATATATATATATATATATATAATCACCGGCCCCCCCTCTCCCCCTCTCTCTTCCTCTCTCTCTGAATTGTCTCCCTCTTTTTTCACTTCCTCTGTCCCTATGCTATGCTTAATACAGCTGGCCAGCCAGGACTATCCATCTCTCTGATCTCACAGCTCCATGGTTTCCACGGGAACGCCTTCCCAGAGAGTTTAGCGCTCCAGACCAGGGATTAACGTCCTTCACACCTTGGGCTGCACCCTATATTATATTCCCTTCAGCCATCCTTCTCAATGCAGCAGAAGAAGAAAATAGGCTGAAGGTAGAGGGCTCAGGTTCCCCTGCATTAACACAATGATGACGGGCATGGCTACTACAACATTCTCTGATGTGATTAGCCGGGTCATGATAATATTGCTTTATGATTGGCTGACATGGCAGTGGGGATCAATGGCGGTGAAAGGTCATTGGGCGAGACGTTGACCCTATTAACCCCAGTCGGAGCCGAGGTACAGCTGGCCAATGAGAGTGAGTGAGTGCTGGCAGGTTAAAACTCAAGCTGTGGAGAGGATTGCTTCAGGGAATCATAACATGGATGAAGACGCCATATACGGCAAAAAGGGGAAGATTTCGCTGCTGGTTGACGATGGAAAGAGAGTCGTTTGATCCGGTAGGGGTCTTTGGGTTGGGAGTTCAGGGTGCAGTCGTGTGGAGGTTGTGAATGAAACCAAGTGGCTTGGAAGCGGGACAGGAGTGACTAAATCAGGATTAGGGTTTCGTTTGGGGGAGTCTTCAGGGAGGAACGTGGGATCAAGTTATTGGAAAGGAAGACCGATTTTGACGATGCTTTTGATCCACTGTGCATTCTGAAGTGTAATCAGACCAAATTGCTTCCGAATGCTGTCCAGCATGGAGCGAGCCAGGAATTCACATGACCTGTGTACCCAGAGTTTAAACAAAGCCGGTCTTGTCTACGGGCTCATGCGTCTCCATTTAACATGTATCTATTACAAATAGATACAGCCTAACATGTGGGGTACATGTGTAAGCCACAACCTGACTGTTCATGGTGAGGGCCATGTCCAGAGTGTCTGTTTCAGGGTCCTTCATAAAAGCTGGAATAGCTTCAACTCTTTCAAGCCGTGACACAGGCATGCAAGCATGTGTTTACATGCCATCTGTTGGCATGTGCGTGCACATGTTTTCAACGTGTGCATGTGACCGCGTAACACTAGGTAAGCGAGTAAGGAAGTGAGCGTACGAATCACGGGGAGAGTGTGCGAGTGAGGGAGAGAGAGTAAGACAGTGAGCGAGTGCACGCAGAACGAGATATCTCTGCTGACCTTGGCTGTGCTGTGTTCGACTTGACGTGGTGCAAGTCGTCTGGTGCTGCCGAACGCCTCAGACAGGAGGAAACCCCCCCTCGATTTCCTTTCTGAATAATATCTCTCACCCTTTCCTCAACATCAAATGAGCAGCGTTCGTCTGGAGGGAACACTGAAATAAACTAGGCTTCCTTTTCCCTTTCCATTTTTTTTCCCTCTGAAACATTTGGAAGGGATGCTGTTGATGTTGTTGTCGACGTGTCTGTGGGCCTGCCTCGTGTTTCTGTCTGCTCTCATTGTTCCCTCTCTGATCTTCCCACTCTAAATACAATGGCTTTGGTTTCCGGAGCGGAAAGGCACCGTGAGAGAGATTGAATAGGTCATGGGGAGCACATGTGTGTGTATCAGTATGTGTGTATCAGTGTGTGTATCAGTGTGTGTATCAGTGTGCATTCGTAGAATATGCATCTCTCGCGTGCATGTGTTCGCAAACACACAACCTATGTGTTACATGCATGGGATGGCGGATTCACAACAACGGGCTGCGGACTACAAGGCCGACGCTAATCCCATCCAGATGCGAGCGTAGCGGAGGGGGGCTCATGAGGAGGTCGCTCGCTGGCTCCGCGGGGAGATATGCATTCCTTCCTTCAAATTGGCCAGGAAGAGATTTCCAGGTCAGGAATGATTGAGAGAGAGAGAGAGGGGACTGATGGCCGCCACACGGGCGAGAGGGAGGCTGAGCCTGGGGGAGCAGTGGCCCGATAGACAGAGAGGGGGAGGCCTGGAGAGAGGCCTGCTCTTTACACTTGCATGATCAGTCTGACCTACTTTCTTCTCTCCAACTCTCTCTGTCAACCTCTCTCTCTCTCTCTCTCTCTCTCTCTCTCTCTCGCTCTCTCTCTCTCTCTCTCTCCATCTCTCTCTCTCTGTCCTGTTCTCTCTCTGTCCTGTTCTCTCTCTCTCTCTCTCTCTCCATCTTTCTTTCTCTGTCCTGTTCTCTCTCTCTCTCTCTCTCTCTCTCTCTCTCCATCTCTCCCTCTCTGTCCTGTTCTCTCTCTCTGTCCTGTGTTCTCTCTCTCTCTCTCCATCTCTCTCTCTCTGTCCTGTTCTCTCTCTCTCTCTGTCCTGTGTTCTCTCTCTCTCTCTCTCTCTCTCTCTCTCGCTGTCTCTCTTTCTTTTTTCCACCATCTCTCTTCCTGATCAGACTTTTCCTTTCAGCACAAGGCCCTGCCAAGATGGCAGATTGATTGGATTCCCATGAGACGTCTTAACTGACCCCCTATCTGCGGTGGGATCTCACACTGTCCTTCAAAGCCTTACAGAGAGCTTGTTCTCCACCTCTCAGATTCCCCCCCCCCCCCCCCCCCCCCTTCCCTCTTCCCTCTACCCGGTCGGCAGAGGCCTGTTCAGCCAACCTTGAGCTCCCCTTAAGTTTTATCTCCATCTATCCATCCACCTTTTTTAATGAAGTCTATATTAACTCTGGCGTGGATGTCGTGAATTTAATAAGGGCCTCCGCCGCAAGGAATGCAGTCATTAGCAGCTGTGTTGGGTGTATGTTTGCGTGTGTGTGTGTGCATGTGTGTGTGAGTTTGGTGTGTGTATGTGCTTGCGTGTATGTGATGATGTGTGCATGTGTTGAACAGACAGGAGATTGCTTGAACCGTTTCTGCATGGGTTCAACAAATTTGATTCCCAAACCACATTTCCCAAAATATAGTTTAGTCTAGGGTTGACGAACAGCAGAGGGCTTAGCTGCAATCGAGCTCTGTTCATAGCTGGGATCAAGGTATTTAAAATCCAACTTTCTTGTTTCATGCTCCCTCTGATAACAAGGGAGTCTCATATGTAAGATATTGTTCGTTGATTCACACA
>NC_136940.1:23070861-23072350 GCF_949987615.1 Pollachius pollachius
CCCGTCTCTCCCCCGTCTCCCAGATGTGGACGAGTGCCAGGCAGTGCCGGGTCTGTGTGCAGGGGGGACCTGCATTAACACCGTGGGGTCCTACGAGTGCAAGTGTCCCGCGGGCCACCGGCAGAGCGAGACCAGCCACAAGTGTGAAGGTGAGTGTGGGCATCGCCCCTTTAAGGCCGCCACTGCTGCTGCTGTTGATGAGGATGAGGATTATGAGAGGATGATGATGATGATGATGATTATTATGATGAGGATGATGACTATTCAAATAACATGATGCTTACATGATTCACAAACGCTGAACTTAACAGTGCTTCTGTCGAGTCGCACAGCGACCATCGAACCATCAAGTTTACAATTTGCAGAATACACGCGGGTCTATTTTTCCACAATTAAACCAATTAACTGGGGTGTAGATGAAATATAAACGAAATGGAGATTAGCGGTTGTGGGGGGCTAACGATGTGGCTATCATTGTGGGGGTTCCCGTTTAGCAGTGTTTGGCACAATTTGGACACACACCCGTGCACGCACACTCCACCACATGCTACATCCGCGGGGGTCCCCCATTACTACGTGAGGAGTGGGTGGAATTAAAGCGTGTACTTTAAACAGTCCAACAGTCAGACAGATGAGGGCTGTGGCTCCTGGAGCGCAGCCCGCCCTCCCCCAGTATCCAGGCGTGTTCCTGTTCCAAATGAAACCATGTATCAAATTATACCGAACAAGACCAAGGCTGAGTTTGTCAGGAGCGTCTTATAAAGAATGATCGATTCCCACCGTCCTTTCCACCTGCGTCTCTGACTCAACTCTGCGTGCATCGCCCCCCCGTTCCAACTCCCTCCGTATGAAGACCAGCTCAGTGTCCACACACCGAGGGAGCGCCTCCCTCCCGCCGTCAACCTCGCCGCCGCGGCGCTGGCAAGTCGCGAGGGACGTCGAGAGAAGCGTGAAATTCACCGGGAATCATTAATGGCGGAACGAGCCAAGGAGAGGGCTGAAGGGGAGATGAGAGACGAGGGATGACCTCACGTTTGAGTTTCGCCGGAGGCTCCGGCGCTCTGTCATGGTTTTGGGTGAGCGCCATGCGTCTGTTAGCGGAGAACAAGACCTGGCCGGGCAGGAGCCAGACCTCCGGTGGTTTGAGGTGCGGAGGGGAAGGGGGGGGGTTCAGGAACGGTGATGGCGTGGAAACGGAACCAAGGGCTCAGCGAGGGGAGGGGGAGCAGGGGGGAGATTCACTAGTAAAACAAACGTTCTACAGGCACGCAGATATTCCCACACATTCCCTGTTTGTGCTCCAATTTATTGAAACTGGGAACACACACACGCAGAATAACAAGCACGATTATGAAACATAATGAGATGTGTTATTCTCCCTAAACTATTTCAACTTTATACTTTTCGCAGTCAACCCCCACGACTCCTTCAACAACATGGAAATCTAATTAGGTTAACACGCAACTTACAAAAACAAAAACAAGGCAAC
>NC_136940.1:23072550-23122550 GCF_949987615.1 Pollachius pollachius
AAGAGAGAGAGAGAGAGAGGAAGAGAGAGAGAGAGAGAGAGACTGAGAAATAGTCCAAAATTAAATGGAGAGGAAATTATGGAAGACAATACAATCTTAAGACTTCAACAATTTAAAGCATTTGGTGTGGTGTTCTTTTAAACTTGTGCAGTGAAGAGAGAGAGGAGAGAGAGAGAGAGAGAGAGATAGGCAGAGAAAAAGAGAAAGAGATAGAGAGAGGAAGAGAAGGATGAGCGAGAGAGGGAGGGTCACAGTTCAAGAATGGAAAATGAGCGGACAGCTTGCTGGCTCTCTGTCTGTCTGTCTGTCTGTCTGTCTGGCTGGCTGTCTACTGTCTGGTGTGTCTTGCGTGTGTGGGTCTGTGTTGGCGTGTTGCTCCGTCTCAATCACAGAACACCTTGACCTAATGGACTAATCCCTCCCTCAGTCTACTGCTCCTTCTTCTGTCCAAATTCTTTTTCCTGCTGCCTCTAGCTGCCAAATGTACGCTTCCTGGGTTTTCTAGTTCGCCACTATACACACACTCACACACACACACGCTCACGCACACTCACACCTGACATGCACACACGCACACACACATACCTATACACACACACACACACACACACACACACACATACCTATACACGCATATACACACACACAGACACATACACATACACGCACACACACCCAAACACACACACACATGCACACACACACCTGTACATACATGGGTTGAATCCTCACTCCCTGCCTTTTTCCCTTTAGTCTCTCTGCCCTCTCTTCCCCCGCCAGATTACCCTCCATCTTGAGCAGCCCTGCTTCTGTTCCTAGACCCCTCCTCCCTTCATCGTTCATCATGTCTGCCTTAAACACGGCAACACAGCCCCCTGCCTCTCTCTCTTTCCATTCTCCCAATCCTGGATTAATCTTCCACGGTACATCCTTCTTCGCGAGCCTTCTGGAAGCCATTAAACACCAGACTCTGAGGTCTCCGCGTTCAACTGTAGCAACCTGAGGCCAAATAGATCACAACAAGAGGCAGTCTATTCAACCGTGTGATTCCCCGGTCCAGACCTGAATATACCGGCTAATGGGATCACGGGTCTAGATTCAATCTCTGGTCTGGTCTTAGGTTGGATTCATAGGATTGTGGGGACGAAAGGCCAACGTTTCAGGTTGGCCAGCTGTAGATGAGTCATGTATAGGTTTACATTAGGACTTTCACCCTTCCTGCTGTTCGTTATTGGGTTAACACGTCAGTAAGGCGGTGGGGCCGGGGTGAGGCTGGCGTACTGGGGGGCTTTCTGCCGGATAGGGGTGCCGGAGGGGTGTGTGACAGGCGGGGTGGTTTGAAGCAGGCCAGTGGGAGCTTTTAGTGGGTGGATGGGTGTGGGCTGTAGGTAATCAGAACTCTAATGCCCAGTCCCACAGTGGAAGTCTGAGAAAGCCCCCGTCAAGCCAGCCAGCCGACCAGTCAGTCAGTCAGTCTGCAAGAAAACCAGCCAATGAAAGCATGTGCTTGTGTAGCACCGAGGCCTGGATCCAATTTTAGTCATCATCTTCCCCATAACCCCCCCTCCCCCCCCATACCCACCTCTCACGGTGACTCCCCGCTTCACACACTCTCCCTATTCAGCCCCAGCCCACACCTCAGAGTGGTCCCCGTCACGTTCTTCTTCCGCCTCTTTGCTCACACTCTTTGTCTCTCAGTTAAAAGCCGGACAGTGGATGACGTGGATCACATCAAGTCAACGGGTGGATGTATAAATAGCAATAGGGATTTATCACTTTGGATGTCTGTCGGATCATGTGTATAATCCCTAGCTTGGCTGTACGATTCTATGTACAGCATCTTCCCAGTCCATGGTGGTTGCAAGCACAGTGCACATTTCAGTGTATTCATATGGACACGCATGTACTCTAGGTACTGTGTGTAAGTATTTGAGGGGAGTGTGTGTGTACTGTATGTATATATGTGTACCGTGTGTGTGTGTGTGTGTGTGTGTGTACTAATGTATAGTGTGTATTATGTTTGTGTACTGTATGTATATGTGTGTACTGTGTGTGTGTGTGTGTGTATTGTGTACTATGTATGTGTACCTTGTGTGTGTATGTATGTGTACTATGGTGTGTATTGTGTACTGTGTGTGTGTGTGTGTGTGTGTACCGTGTGTGTGTAATATTGTGTGCGTCTGTGGTTTTCAGACGGCTCGCAGCCTCTCATGTCGCACTACATTGGCGCGGACTGCTCCACATGGAACTGGTTAATTCCAGACTCCTGCCTCATTAGCACGGTTAATCGACGTGCAAACCCCCACCCCCCCCCCAAAACCCCCGCCCGATTCCTCCTTTCGTCTCCCCCCTCCCCCCCCAGCTTACCCCATGCCCCGTCTCCATGTTTATCTGAGTCCATGTCCAAAACACTCTCTCTCACACATTTGTTTACTTTTCTCAAACTGCAGACACACATGTTACACACATTCCTCCTCGATGGTATCAGCCCCGGCTTACGGGCGTTTAACTCACGCGCACACGCACGCGCAAACACACACAGACACACACCGAGATGCGAATGGATGAATACACACACACCCGCACAGACACACACACACACACACACACGCAAAAATGTACACTCGTTCTTTACCCCTCCAACCCGCCTCCCCTACCCACCCCTGCCCCACCTCTGACCTGGGAGACTGTAACTAATATCAGGCCTCAATGTGGGCCTCCAGTCGCTGAGCCATTCTGGGAAGTTCCCAGCCTATGAAGCGGTCTCCTTCCCAGCTTCCATGGGAAGGACCGGTCTCACCTCTGACCTCTGAGGGAGGAGAGGGCTGTAAAGAAAATGACGCAATAACCACCCCCATGCATTCACGTTGGTGTTGCTCAGGGCCACGTTTAGGGACGAGGATTTGCTAATCTGCTCAACATTTTCAGATGAAGTTAAAGGAATCAAAAAACTTGAACTCAGCCATCCCTCACTTTTTGCCCCCGTCTCTCAAGTCAGTCGTTTGGACGGATACATCTATCTGGAGTGTGTTCTGATAGCAGTCTCACTGTAATTTAACCACTGTTCCTCTCTCTCTCTCTCTCTCTCTCCATCTCTTTCTCTCTCTCCATCTTTTTCTCTCTCTCTCTCTCTCTCTCTCTCTCCCTTTCTCTCTCTGTCTCTCTCTCTGTCTCTCTCTCTCTCTCTCTCTCCCTCTCTCTCTCCCTCTCTCTCTCTCTCTCTCTCTCTCTCTCTCTCTCTCTCTCCCTCTCTCTCTCTCTCTCCAGACCAGCGTATAGGGACCTGTTTCTCTGCGCTGGCTAATGGCCGCTGTGCGGCCGAGCAGACCGGCCAGTTCACTAAGATGCAGTGTTGCTGTGACAACGGGCGCTGCTGGGCCCTGAGTCTGATCCCCGAGATGTGCCCGGTCAGAGGCTCCGGTGAGTGTGTCCCCCATGCTCAGATACCCACACATACACACACACAGAAACGCGCACACACACACACACACACACACACACACACCACACACACACACACACACACACACACACACACACACACACACACGCAGAAACGCACGCACGCACACACACACACACACACACACGCACGCACGCGCACACACACACACACACACACACACACAGAAACGCACACACACACGCACACACACGCACACACATAAACACCTTCACGCAGACACACACACACACACACACACACACACACAGAAACGCACACACACACACACGCACACACACGCACACACAAACACCTTCACGCAGACACACATACATACACACAAAGACACACATAAACAACTTCACGAAGACACTGACGCACATACGCACAGATACATATAAACATGCACAATGACACACAAACAGACATGGTTGCACAAACCCATACAAACACACACACACACACGCACACATAAACACGGTTGCGTCGTAGACCCACACATGCATATATGCACAGATGCATATATACATGCACAATAACACACAAACAGACATGGGCACGCACACACACACACATCCAAACAGACTCACAGACGCGCATGCACACAAAACCACATACATATATAAACAAACATAGACACACACATGCACACCTGCGTGTAAACACAGGCGCACACACAGACAAACACTCGAAAGTCTCATTCTACACAGGGATTCTTGAGTCGTGAGTCAGACAGATGACTCCCAAATGTCTGACTCAACATAAATTGCAAGGATTCATTGTTGGCGTGGATTTGTGTTTTGGTTTCCATCCTCTTTCAATGTAGACCTTGAGATGAATGTTTGTGTGTGTGTGTGTGTGTGTGTGTGTGTGTGTGTGTGTGTCTGTGTGTGTGTGTGTGTGTGTGCGTGCGTGCGTTGTGTATCCTCATGCATGCACGCGCTGATCCCGAGCGGAGCGGCCGCTGTAACTGATTAGCGTGACGTCGTCATCCGACTGATGTCATCTCAGAGACTCGGTGTGAACCTGGTGACCCTCTGACTCCGCCGTGAAGTTGGCGCTCAGCTATGCTGCGTGCAGATGTAAAATCCCCCCTCGGAGCCTTACTACACCGGGGCTCCCTGTGTGTGTGTGTGTGTGTGTGCGTGCGTAATTCCTTCCCTGATACGTCGTAGTCAGCCGATACAAAAACGACACGCTTTGCACTTTCCCCCGGCTTGTTGACAAACAAAAGAACAAGCCGTGTCCGTTTAGCTGTCACAACTTCATGTTCCCCCGAGGCCTGATCTGAGTCTCTTTTTTTTTCTCTTTTATGTTTCTGTCCATTTGACCTCTGACCTCTCTCCGCAGACGAGTTCAGACACCTGTGCATCGCCGGCATCCCCTACCAGGGCCACGGCTTCCCCAACGGGTACCCCAACGGCCATGCCCCCAACGGGCAGTTCCCCAACGGAAACTACAACTACGGCTACAAGTACCCCAACGGCAACGGCGGCAACGGAGGCGGAACGGGAGGTGGAGGCATCGGAGGGAACGGAGGAGGATTTAACGGGAACGGCGGAGGATTTAACGGGAACGGAGGCGGGGGACTTCTGACCCTGCACAACATCGGTGAGGGATTCTCCGGAGGGAGGCGGGATTAGCCCTCGATGCTCAACTGGACTTTTTTTAATGTTATTGAGTCATACTTTGCTTAATACATTAATAAATAATAAATAAAAGGGTTAACCCTGCAATTTTTAGTGCTGGACACTTGGTCCATAAACATTCTTACTTAAGCGACAGCGACAGATTGTTGTTTATCTTTCTTCTGACAAATGTACTTATTGTAAGTCGCTTTGGATAAAAGCTAAAAAGATAAATGCCCTCAATGTAATTTAAAATGCAGATAAAAATTTTAACTGAGGAATTAAGTCATGCAAAAGCACAAATATGTCTATAATATGTGTATGAATATGCCAAAAATTTCTAAAAGCAGTATATAAAAATTTCAAAAGAGATTTGTTTTCTTGTTGTATATTAACGTAATTCTTCTTCTCCCATCAGGCACTTCCACGCAGAACGACACCATCGACGTGTGCAAACACTTCACCAACCTGTGTCTGAACGGACGCTGCATGCTGACGCCGGCCAGCTACCGCTGCGAGTGTAACATCGGCTACAGGCAGGACGTGCGCGGAGAGTGCATCGGTAAGACACGCACATGCACATATACAGACAAGAAATCCATACCTAGAAGCTGTCCAACGCAGAGGTCTTAATGACTTGTACTGCACTGCCATCTGTCGTTCATGTGGGGAATTTAAAGCGAGCCATAAAGGCTTTCTGTTGCATGTGTTGGATGAAGTACAACTTGTACTTCACCGTGAACGCATTTTCATTTTCATGGTGAAAGAGTTAAACATGGTTATGCGTGTTAAATTGATCGATAATCAATTAAACGTATACATGATCAAAACTGCAACACTTCTGCGTCCGTGGTCCCTGTGTCTCTCCTCTAAGCAGACGATGACGAGTGTGTGAGCAACCCATGCATCAAGGGCGACTGTGTCAACACCCCCGGGTCGTACCACTGCAAATGCCACGAGGGCTACCACGCCACGGCCACCAAGCTGGCCTGCCTTGGTCAGTGCCGGTTTGATTCCCCTTCATGATCTTCGTCCACGTACGCTGCTCCATGCAACCTACTGACGGCAGCGAGGAGAAGTGATCAAATGGCCTTTCACACCTTCTTCTTCCCCTGCCCTCAGACACCGACGAGTGCATGGTGAACGGGGTGATGTGTCGCAATGGACGCTGTGTCAACACCGAGGGGAGTTTCCAGTGCATCTGCAACGCTGGCTTTGAGCTCACCACTGACCAGAAGAACTGCATCGGTGAGACCTCTGGTTGCACCCAAAGAGACACACGGCCACTCTCCCTCTAAACCATCCAAATCCTTTTTATTCATTTTTGGCAGTTTAATCGATGCCAGTTTGTGTGTGTGTGTGTTTGATCCTGCATCTGCGTGTGTGTTCGCGTGTGTGTGCATTTGCGTGCGTGTGTGTGCGCGCCTGAATCTGCGTGTGTGTGTGTGTGTGTGTGTGTGTGTGTGTGTGTGTGCGTGAGAGGGCAGAGTAGATCCCAGGAGTGTGTGTGTGTGTGTGTGTAGGCAGGGCGCGCAGGTCTAACGCCGGTCCTGTCCCCTTCCTCTCTAGACCACGACGAGTGTGCCACCACCAACATGTGCCTGAACGGGATGTGCATCAACGAGGACGGCAGCTTCAAGTGCATCTGCAAACCCGGCTTCGCCCTGGCTCCCAACGGACGCTATTGCACAGGTACGTGATGACGATGATGGCATGATGCTGTGTTCACATAACGTGGAGGGTGGTGGTAAGAGGGTTTTACACAAGACCTACAAATAGTTAGCATAGTGAGTTCAAGAGAAATTGGTGAAGCCATTTGTGTATGATCCTATAATTATTCCTGTGCTTTCTAAAATATATTTAAAAAAATCCCTATGCTATTATTGTATAAAAGAGAACTCAATAGAACAGTGAAAGGAACGAATCGAGTACATTCTCGGTTTTAACCTCTTAAACTCGAGGTTCCCCAGATTTGGGAAAACCGCGATCACTCGCGCAGCAAAAGGCGTACAACACTGCCCTTATAATGTAGAAATAGTCATATCAAATGAAACATGAGAAACTCCGCTACAAGCACATATAAGTCATTTCTACACACACCAAACACAACTCAAACACCAAGCATATTAATTAGACAAATTAGACAATTAAAAATAGGATGGAGCTTAAGAGGTAAAACCAGCACCATGTACATCTTCACGTCAGCAGCCTCTAGTGGCTCCAGTCGGTGCTTCACCTATAGAAATAAACCGCAGCTTCAACGCTCTGCGGCACCTGCCGGCCCCCTCACCAGACATCGACGAGTGCCAGACCCCTGGCATCTGCATGAACGGCCGCTGCATCAACGGCGAGGGCTCCTTCCGCTGCGAGTGCCCGCCGGGCCTGGCCATCGGCGTGGACGGCCGCGTGTGCGTGGACACGCACATGAGGACCACCTGCTACGGCGCCATCAAGATGGGCACCTGCTCCCGGCCATTCCCCGGGGCCGTGACCAAGTCAGAGTGCTGCTGCGCCAACCCCGAACACGGCTTCGGAGAGCCCTGCCACCCCTGCCCGGCCAGGACCTCAGGTGTGTGTGGGGTGGGGGACGCCCTTCAGGGAGACACTTTTACATTAAGGGCATTCGGGGCTTTTATCCAAAGCGACTTACAATTTGTACATTTGTCAGAAGAAAGAGAAACACTATATGGCTGTCAGTGCGGTAAGGATGTTCATAGAACCAAGTGCCGAGCACTAACAATTGTTAGGTTAACCCATTCCCCGTATAAAACGAAGATAGCTAGGATAAGATGCTACACAGTGCTTAGTAGTATTTGTAGGGCCAGGAAGTGCAACACACAGCCGGGACCTCTGTTGGACAATTATAATTATTTTAGGTATGTTCCTATTCAGGCTTTGGCATTCTTGGACAAGTATTCATAATACCATCATCTTCATCATTATACCCGGAGAGGGAAATTTGAGTCCATATTTACATTGTAACCTATTATATCTCAAGATTTGGCCAAGGATCTGTCTGTAGCCCTACTATGTTACCCATCCCATTTCATGCATAATAAGTTTTAGTGTTTGGCTTTCCTTTAAGGACACAGAGGTGGCCTTGAACCTCAGATTGGATTGGATTTTGGTTTTAATTTTAATTTGATGATGTTATCTCTCCAGCTGAGTTCCAGGCAGTCTGCAGCAGTGGAATTGGCATCACAGCTGATGGCAGAGGTGAGAAAGACTCCAGGAACATACCACTATGAAATCATGCTATCATGGTTAATGAATATTATTATTATTGTTAGCACTATTATGTAGTATAGTAATAGTAGTAGTATAGTAGTAGTAAAATTAGTAGTAAGTAGAAGTAGTATAATTAGTAGTATTAAAGTAGTTGTAGTCGTCATAGTAGTAGTAGTTGCAGTCGTGGCAGAAATACTAATAGTTCTTTGTAGTATTGTTTTGATAACCGATGATATTTCTCTCCACTAGACATCAATGAGTGCGCCCTGGACCCGGACATCTGTCAGAACGGCATGTGTGAGAACCTGAGGGGAAGCTACCGCTGTATCTGTAACATCGGCTACGAGTCTGACACCAGCGGAAAGAACTGTGTTGGTGAGTGGGCTACAGAAGAGACTAAACACCTGACACACTGCAGGGGACAGACTAAGAACTGTGTTGGTTAGTGGGCTGTAAAAGAGACTAAACACCTGACACTCTACAGGGGACAGACTAAGAACTGTGGTGGTTAGTGGGCTGTAGAAGAGACTAAACATCTGACACTCTACAGGGGACAGACTAAGAACTGTGGTGGTTAGTGGGCTGCAGAAGACACTAAACACCTGACACACTACAGGGGATAGACTAAGAATTATGTGGGTGAGTGGTTTGTAAAACAGACTAAACACCGGACACACTGCAGGGGACAGACTAAGAACTGTGTGGGTTAGTGGGCTGTAGAAGAGACTAAACACCCCTAAACCACACTACAGGCTAAAGAACACACTAAAGATGAGTCAGATGGTCCGTCTCCCTCTGAACCCTGTTGTTCAGCACAAGTCCACGCCTTAAGACTACAGATCCCTTTCTGTTATAGGGTGTGTAGGTAAAGTGAGAGCTGTGATATATTTTGCAGGACTTTCTCCTTGTTGTAACGGCAGACCGATAAACCCCCCCCTGTGTTAATCATGGAGTTCTGCAGGGGACCGTCATCCCCAGTTTCAAAGTCAAGCAACTCTTTTTGGAGGTGGGGAATTAAGAGCTGAGCGCTAGAGGTGTTCTGAAGTGATGTGCTGCCGTTCTCTCCCGAACCGAGAGGACATTATGGTTATGATGTATCCGCGGGAAGATAAGAAGTGAATTCTCCTCGTCGTACCGCCGCACAATGACAAACAGGATTCAGCGTGATGCTGTACGATACTAAACTACTCTTACTTTCTCTCTCACTCCCCATCTCTCCCTCTCTCTCCCTCCCTCCCCCTCTCCCTCCCACTCACCCTCCCACTTTCTCCCCCTCTCTCCCCCTCTCTCCCTCTCTCTCCCTCTCTCTCTCTCTCTCTCTCTCTCTCTCTCTCTCTCTCTCTCTCTCCATCTCTCTCTCCTTCTCTCTCTCCCACTCTCTCTCCCATCCTCTATCTCTCGCTCTCTCTCACTCTCTCTCTCTCTCTCTCTCTCTCTCCATCTCTCTCTCCTTCTCTCTCTCCCACTCTCTCTCCCATCCTCTATCTCTCTCTCTCTCTCTCTCTCTCACTCTCTCTCTCTCTCTCTCTCTCTCTCTCTCTCCAACTCTCTCTCTTTCTTTCCTTCTCTCTCCCCCCAATCTACATCTCTCTCTCCCACTCTCTCTCCCATCCTCTATCGCTCTCTCTCTCTCTCTCTCTCCCACTCTCTCTCTCTACCACAGACATCAACGAGTGCCTGGTGAACCGTCTGCTGTGTGACAACGGCTTGTGCAGGAACACCCCCGGCTCCTACACCTGCTCCTGTCCAAAGGGCTTCGTCTTTAAACCCGAGTCCGAGACCTGCGAAGGTGAGTCCGTTCCCCACACGCATGCTAAGACAGCACATGCGTTAGTAATATGGATACATGCTAGAATACCCATACAGTCACACAATAGTACTACTGCTACAAACACACACACAAAACCAAGTATCTACAACCAGCTCTGAGATGCCTTATATATGGACAAACGTATTCACACTCAAACATGCACGCACGCACGCACGCACACACACACACACACACACACACACACACACACACACACACACACACACAAACACACACACACACACACACACACACACAGTGTAGTGATATTCCCAATAAACATATTCATATATACATGAATATGTAGCTAGAGAATCCATGTTTGAAGTGATCATCTCAGCCCCGACCATTAATATCTGTGTGTGTGTGTGTGTGTGTTTGTGTGCGTGTATGTGTGTGTGTGTGTCTGTGTGTGTACGTGTGTATGTGCTCTATGTGTGTGTGTGTGTGTGTCCGTGTGTGTGCGTGTGTGTCCTCCTCAAACGACATCAGACATCAACGAGTGTGAATCCAGCCCCTGTATCAACGGAGGGTGTCGCAACGTGGCCGGGTCCTTCAACTGCGAGTGCTCCCACGGCAGCAAGCTGGACTCCACCAACACCATCTGCGTGGGTAAGGCCCCGCGCCACAAGCTGTCCTCACCAGACGCCTGACCAAAATGAGGACAAAACCGTCGGAGGATGATGCGTAGTGTGTGTTTGTGCGTGTGCGGACAGGGTGCTTGTTTGTGTGTGATGTAACAATAGCAGATGATTCAAGACTCGGGTTATGATTTAGAGTGAGTTTCCCCAAAGCCCTTAAGGCTGACTTTGTAGTCAACGTGTGAGAGGGAACTCAAACACGCAGCCGGTCCAAGTTTACCCCGGCCATCCAAAGATATGCTCATCTTCAGATGGGATGAGAGCTGCCAGAGAACTGCATAATTCATGAGATGAATACATCTACATGGTCGTTATAGGACCCAGGGAGGGGTATCTCTCATTTGAACTAAAGAACTAAGTTCTAGTTTTTTGGTATGTATTCCCTAGGTCTAAAACGTTTGTTAGACTGTAGCAGGGCAGAAACAAAGCAGAAAGAATTCTTGGGGCGGTGGTCTCTCAGTCTTTTGAGAGAGATGGTGAGAATACAGATGGCACTGTTAGGAGTTATGAGTTATTATATGGAGACACATCCATAATGTATGAGCTGGCTCGGCGTCAGTGACGTGGCTCTCTGCCTCCACTTCGGTTGTGGTTCCGCTTTGAAGCCCCATCGCTCAGCGACCGCATTACAACAGAGAGGGCTTTCCATGTTTGGGTGGGCCTCTCATTCTGGGAAAATAAGCTGTGAGCGTAATGGGAATATAGTGACGCTTTCTGGGAGGGAATGCAAAGTAGTAAGCTGTTTTAACGTAACGAAACAAAGCCTTTC
Organism: Pollachius pollachius; assembly: GCF_949987615.1. Taxonomy (NCBI): domain Eukaryota; kingdom Metazoa; phylum Chordata; class Actinopteri; order Gadiformes; family Gadidae; genus Pollachius; species Pollachius pollachius. The sequence goes on from NC_136940.1 coordinate 23,084,072, forward strand.
GGTAACCAAGCCCTCGCCAACGTGTCGTACCTTCATCATGTCCCTTAAGGCTTAGTTATGGTTGGACGTTGACGCAACGCAAAGACCACGCAGTTGCTTTGACGGAGTCGTGAACCTGTTCTGGTTCTGCATCGGGTTTACGTCTGGTTTAAGTTAGCGGACCAATCAAGGTTACAATTTTTGGGAAGCGCACGTAAGGCCCTTGCGGTGAACGCAAGCTGGTCCCACAAGGACGTAATGGGTCCGGGAACCCCCTTGCGTCGGGTCGACGTACAACTATAACTAAGCCTTTACTCTCTTGCCCCGTCACAGACAGCATGAAGGGCACCTGCTGGCTCAACATCCAGGATGGCCGCTGTGAGGTCAACATCAACGGAGCCACGCTGAAGTCGGAATGCTGCTCCACGCTGGGAGCGGCCTGGGGCAGTCCGTGCGAGCGCTGCGAGATCGGTACCGTACTCCAGACTACAGACTGCGTATACTCATGAGTATATGGCGTTGAACATGCATACGAAGTCTTGTAGCTCCTGGATGATTCATTACGTCTTTCTATCCCCCCCCCACCCTCCCCCTCACCGATCAGATACCGCTTGTTCGAGAGGATTCGCCCGTATGAAGGGAGTCACCTGTGAAGGTAAGCTATTCACGGTCACGTGATCAGTGCAGTCAGCCAATCACAGAGCGTTCATTTGTCCGTGATGTGTTTGTACTTGTCTCCATGCGTCCTCAATGCATGGGTGTAGCTAGTTCACATGTTTAACATTTCACATTTACATACAACCATTGCAGCGGACACTTTCACCCGAAGTGACTGAGTTTCTAGAACAATTCTCCCAGATCTGAATGTGTGTAACATCTGTCTCTCTCTCTCTCTCTCTCTCTCTCCCTCTCTCGCTCTCTCTCCCTCTCTCTCTCTCTCTCTCTCTCTCTCTCTCTCAGATATCAATGAGTGTGAGGTGTTCCCCGGCGTGTGTACCAACGGCCGCTGTGTGAACTCCCAGGGATCTTTCCGCTGCGAGTGCGCCGAGGGGCTAACCCTGGACGGCAGCGGACGCACCTGCGTTGGTAAGACACGCAAAGTCACACACACACACATAGACACACACCCGCACACACACATACACGCATGCATACACACACGCACGCGGGCGCGCACACACATATAAATACATGCACACACACATATACTGTACATACATACAAACACACAAACACATGCACATAAAGACACACACATACACAAACATGCATTCATTCAGACGCAACACATGCACACACGCAGACACACACACACACACACACACACACACATTCAGACACACAAAAAAATACCCACATCCACACACAGAGGCACACCGGTTGAAAAATAAAAAGAGCTGGTTGTTCCAGGTAAGGACGCTCTGGGGCCATCTCTCCTCTGTTTAGGCGGACCCCAGCTGCTGTCGCTAATTAGCTCAGAACTTCAAAAGCTACAGCGGGTGATTGACGCACCTGATTCAGTGCATGGGTGGAAAACTAATACACACTCTCAACCCAGACCATGACAACATCAGATCTGTTCTTTGTTATTGCTGCTGTAGACAAAAGTTGTTATTGCTTAAAGCTAGGGTAGGCTAACGAAACGATCTAACGAAAAAATCCCACCCATAACTTCGGGCCTCCCTCAAAAGCCACTCCCCCAAAACATGGGACTAGCTCGCTAACATTAGCATCACGGGCAGAGTGAGTGCGCGCAGGTAGCTGGGTGGGTAAGAAGACAGACAGGTAGACCGTTTTTTTTATGTAAATAGGACCAAAAAATGCTTCTATATTTAATTGCCTACTCTACCTTTAATTCTTAGAATTATATTCCAACAAGTTTCATGCCAGCCTCTTCCTCCTCTTCGTCCTCTCTCAGCACTCCCCTGACCTCTGTTCATCGTGTGTGTGTGTTTGTGTGTGTGTGTGTGTGTGTGTGTGTGTGTGTGTGTGTGTGTGTGTGTGTGTTTGTGTGTGTGTGCGCGCAGACGTCCGCAGCGAGCAGTGCTACATGAAGTGGCACGAGGACGAGTGTGGCGAGCCGTTGCCGGGGCGATACCGCGTGGACATGTGCTGCTGTTCGGTAGGGTCCGCCTGGGGCATCGACTGCGAGGAGTGCCCCAGACCGCACACGCCCGAGTACAGCGCCATCTGCCCCCGGGGGCCCGGCTTCTCCAACCGCGGGGACATCCTCACCGGGAGGCCCTTCTACAAAGGTAATTTAATCCCTTCATTGATTTTTTTTATCTTTATATTCACGAATCACAATGGGTGATACCGCAGCGACAAGACGGACTAGTTTCTATACACAAACAGCTAACAAATTATAATGAAAACAACACAAATCACATAAAATAAAAGAAATTATGAAAAATTAAATGAAAATTAAAAGGTACCTGAAAATAAATATAATATCAAATAAAATGTATCTGTCGAATAGAAACTCCCAAAATATCAACTGAATTCAGCATCACATGCTGAAATACTGGTCAGGAGTGGACGTTTTTGTCCACCACGACACTCGATGTGACACAAGGCAGTATCACCCGAAGAAATTCCAAGTGTATTGAGATACATTAAGCATATATAAAGTGTGTTAAAGGGAATATCACAGCGCTATCTTCAGGGCTAGCAGATAAGAGTAAAGAGAAAACAGATGCGTCCACAGAAATGTGGCACACACACGGTTATACTCGGAATAATACATAGAGCTCACATGCAAGACACAACAACTAACATAGACTAATGAATAACAGGATGTGCGAGTGACACGTATGCACAGTGTCTGATGTAGAAGTAAAGATTGTTCGAATAAGGACATTGATTGGTCTCATGATGATGCAAGGCAAAAATCCCAACAGTGACTTCAAGTTCATTCTGATATGTTGTTGTTAAGGACCGGCTCCAAAATGCCTACAAGTAGACCGCAGACATGATCTAACTCCAAGTCAGTTGTTAGACAGAGAAATAAAGGAAGAGAGACATTTGTAAAGACATCATGTCATCAATGAGGACAAAAGTTTATGTCTACATCAAAGTTTCCTTGAAGCAATTTGATTACAATTCATAGCCTAGAGACCGTGAAGGCAGCAATTACATGACCTCACTGAGCAATGTGTGTTGCTTATTCTCCTCGTTTCACAACATGCACGCGTACCCACACCCTACCCTGTCAACAGGCCTGTTTCTGTGACCATTAGTCAGGAATCCACCTGGACGCAAAACACTCCCAGGAGCTTCGAGTGTGCAACAGTTTAAAAACGATTTGGCTTTTTTTAACCCATCCATCTCTGTCTCGCTCTCTGTCTATAAATCTCTCTCTCTCTCCCTGTCCTTCCCCTCCACTCTATCTCTCTCTCTCTCTCTCTCTCTCTCTCTCTCTCTCTCTCTCTCTCTCTCTCCCTGTCCTTCCCCTCCACTCTCTCTCTCTCTCTCTCTCTCTCTCTCTCCCTGTCCTTCCCCCCGCCCCCTCTCTCTCTCTGTCTATCTCTCTCTCTCTCTCTCTCTCCCTGTCCTTCCCCTCCACTCTCTCTCTCTCTCTCTCTCTCTCTTTCTCTCTCTCTCTCTCTCTCTCTCTCTCTCTCTCTCCCTGTCCTTCCCCCCTGCCCCCCTCTCTCTCTCTGTCTATCTCACTCTCTCTCTCTCTCACTCTCTCTCTCTCTCTTTCTCTCTCTCTCTCTCTCTCTCTCTCTCTCCAGACGTGAACGAGTGCAAGGTGTTCCAGGGTCTGTGTACTCATGGAAGCTGCCGGAACACCATCGGCAGCTTCAAGTGCCGCTGCAGCAGTGGCTTCGCCCTCACCGCCGAGGAGAGGAACTGCACAGGTACCGAGACACTGAACCCAAAGCGTAGGGAGCGAGGGGACGCAGGAGTCTCTCTCCTCGCTCTGAAGACCTACGTGCCTTTATGCTTTCACTTCTATTTGATTTGTTTGTTTGAGGCCTGAAAAAGGGAATACTGAATAGCATAGAGAAACTATAATTATTTTGTTAATTATCGTTTGGGACGCGGTACTGATGATTATGATGATGGACCAAATATCTGCTGGGTCCTGGGCCATCAGGATCTCCCCGGGGGGGGGGGGGGGGGGGGGAGTTCAGCGTGGCATGAAAAACGCTCAGACCTCCCCCCCCCCCCCCCCCCCCCACACACACACACTCGCCTGCCTGCAATCCTAATTGGAGTGTGCTCGTTAAGAGCTGGTGCTCGTTAAGAACTGCCGCTCATCAGTCCGGCCGTTCCTCAGATATCGACGAGTGCCGGATCTCCCCGGACCTGTGCGGACACGGCGCCTGCGTCAACACGCCGGGCAGCTTCGAGTGCGAGTGCTTCGACGGCTACGAGAGCGGCTTCATGATGATGAAGAACTGCATGGGTGAGTCGGAGAACACAACACACACAAACATCGTACACACATATTACCACACAGTATATTGTATACATACACAGCACCCACACACATACATACACGCACACATATACATACATGTGCAAAGTACACACACACAGATACATACACAAAGTACACACAAATACATACACAAAGTACGCACACATACATACACACAGACGCATTTTCGCATATGAAGACTAACAATTACAAACATATGTATTCTAAAAGCAAACAAATGTACATATACCTAAGCATACCCACACACACACACACACACATATACAAAAACATGAATTAACTATTGCTACCTAACTTAATGCAACAGAGAACTACTGTAAGAGCTCATTTCAGCAACTTTTTAAAGGTCTCTATCTTGAATGGTCACGTACCTCTTGGCCTCTCTAATTTATCTCTCCCTTCATCTTGGTCATCTTATCTGTTTTTCCTCCGTGCAACCCCACTCCCCCCCCCCCCCCCCTCTCTCTCTCTCTCTCTCTCTCTATCTCTCTCTCTCTCTCCCTCTATCTCTCTCTCTCTCTCTCTCTCTCTCTCTCTCCCCTCCTCAGACATTGATGAGTGCGAGAGGAATCCCCTGCTGTGCCGGGGAGGAACTTGTCTGAACAACGAGGGGAGTTACGATTGTGAGTGTCCCCCTGGACACTCTCTCAGCACCGATGGTTCCGTCTGTGAAGGTGGGTCATAAATCAGTCTCTCTCTCTCTCTCTCTTTCTCTCTCTCTCTCTCTCTCTCTCTCTCTCTGTCCTCTCTCTCTCTCTCTCTCTCTCTCTCTCTCTCTCTCTCTCTCTCTCTCTTTCTCTCTCTCGCTCTCGCTCTCTCTCTCGCTCTCTCTCTCACACACACACATACACATATACACACAACAAATTCACAAAGACACACAGCTAAAAAAATGTTGCTTACTCATCTGGAATCCATCTTTAAGAAGTGTCGACTCCTCAAATGAATGAGGTTATGAACTTTTACTACAGTATGCAGTAAAATATAGTGTAGTATAGAATTGCCGTCTTATTTATTCTATTCTCAAGTGTAGGAACAGCAGATGTTTGAACAGATCCATCATGTTCTATACATCTTTTGCTGGTGACCTCCAAAACATCCCATTGTGTTGCTTCACACTACATCGTTCGCTTTGAAAACACAGAAAAAGATAAGACATGATTGATGAGAAGGGTGTGTGCGTACGTTTGTGTGCGTGTGTGTGCATGTGTGTGCGTGTGTGTTCATGTATGTGTGTGCACGCGCGTGTATGTGTGTGTGTGTGTGTCTGTGCGTGCGCGTGTGTCTCTCCCTCCAGATGTGAACGAGTGCCAGCTGAGTGAGAACCTGTGCAGGAACGGCCACTGTGTCAACATGGTGGGAACCTACCAGTGCTCCTGCGACACCGGGTACCAGGCCACGCCTGACAGACAGGGCTGCGTCGGTGAGTGGCTCCGCCCACATTCAAACAGAACACTATTTTGTGTGCCGCGATAAGACACGCCAGACATGTAGTCTCAAACTCTGTCACAAACTTCTCGAAGGTGAGAAGTTGGTACGTTGTTGTGTTTATAACAATTGCGTTCAGGAGTGTGTTCATGAGCGGATGTGTGGTTGTTCCTCCAGACATCGACGAGTGTACCATCATGAACGGGGGCTGTGACACCCACTGCACCAACTCCGAGGGGAGCTACGAGTGCAGCTGCAGCGAAGGCTACGCCCTCATGCCCGACCTTCGAACCTGCGCAGGTAACAGATCAGAAGTCAGCACCGACCCCGATCGCCATGTGCACCTCCCATGAAGAGGAACGCTGTTGAACATCTGTACTGACGAGGGCCCTGTCCTCCGTGGCTGGGTTAAACCTCGGCCGAACCCGCAGGAAAAATCGGGTTTGAGTTTTTAGTGTGCAAATGATGGAATGACAAATAGTTGGTCATTAAGGAAAAAGTACCGACAGATGGATATCATGCAGTCCATTGCTGTTATATCTATACATTGATTAGATAAGGTCGGGATGAGGTCCATACACCAAATAACTGGGGGCAAAAAAACAAATAAAACATTGCAATAAGGTAAATATTTGTCTGGGGTCCACTGTTCTCCAATGACGGTACCATGACGACCGTACCGTTTAGACATCGACGAGTGCGAGGAGAACCCGGACATCTGTGACGGAGGCCAGTGCACCAACATCCCGGGGGAGTACCGCTGCCTCTGCTACGATGGCTTCATGGCCTCCATGGACATGAGGACCTGTATCGGTACGCGCCCGATCAACCATTGATTATTGATTATTGATTGATGATTATTAACAGGGGACTTGTGTGGTGTGATCGCTGTTTGTTTCACTGTCCTGTTTCGCTGTCAAATAAAAAAAAACGCTTTTGAGGTACGGTAACACGTATGGCGTGCGCTCCTTCCCATCTGTCCAGATGTGAACGAGTGTGACCTCAACCCAAACATCTGTCTCCATGGCGACTGCGAGAACACCAAGGGCTCCTTCATCTGCCACTGTCAGCTGGGGTACTTTGTCAAGAAGGGATCGACAGGCTGTACAGGTACGTGGGGCACACACACACACACACACACACACACACACACACACACACACACACACACACACACACACACACACACACACACACACACACACACACACACACACACACACACACACACCGAGGCATTGTGCTTTCTATGACTAAAGATTTATTCTGCAGGTGACAAGTGTCTTATTATATTGTATTGCATTTAAAACGTTGACGTTGTCTATATAGATTCCTTTTTAAAAACTCAAATGCCTCTCAAGAATCACATCACTCATTAAAAACGACTTGAACACAGAAAAAGCCAGAAAACCCCTTGAAAGCTGTGCCAAGTGTGAATGAGTGTCCTTATGCTCCCACCTCCCATCAGACATCGACGAGTGCGAAATCGGAGCACATAACTGCGACATGAACGCGGCCTGCGTCAACTCCCCCGGGAGCTTCAAGTGTCGCTGCAGAGACGGTTGGCTGGGAGACGGCATCAAGTGTGTGGGTAAGTCGCCCCTACGCTGAGAGGCAGAACCCCCGTACCTCCACAGGTCATGGGGACCACGGCCATGGAATGGAACCGGTTCCAGTGAAGGTGACATCAACATTATGTGAATGTTGTCCTAACATGTCGGTCGACTACAAGGAAAACATTTGATCGCTGATCTGATTTGAACTGCCCTGGTTCATTTCCTAAACTCTTAACATACTCATTTGAGTTTTACCCTTTGCGTTGGAAACAGATTTGATACTGCTTTGTCATGACGTGGAATGAGAATTTGAAATTGTGTTTCTGCTAAAGATGAAACTAAGCGTGTACCTTGGGTGTTCTCGTTCCCCAGACCACGATGAGTGCTCTGCAGAAGAACACAACTGCAACCCCAACGCGGACTGCAACAACACACCTGGATCCTACCGCTGTACCTGCAAGGAGGGCTTCAACGGCGACGGCTTCTCCTGCTCAGGTACGGCCTGGACGTCACACAACCTTTACACTAGAGTTCAATGAGGTTTAGTGGAATCAAATGGAATTAAATGAAATGAGATGAAATTAAATGAAATGAACAAGACCTGAATGAAATCAAATAAAAATTAGATTAATTTTAATTATTGTAGATTTGATTATATTCTATTTTATTGAAATGACTAGATTTAAATATAATGAATCACCCTTCTCAGCTCTTATCTCTGCCGTTTTTTTTTTTTTCTCAGTCACTGATTAACAATCCCTCATTGCAAGCAGGAAACATTCATTGTTCAAAAAAGTTGGCAACTGTGTTTAAAATCCCACAACCAACCTTGTGACCCTCCCTGCCCAGACATGGACGAATGTGCGGACAACGTGAACCTGTGTGAGAACGGCCAGTGTCTGAACGCGCCGGGTGGCTACCGCTGCGAGTGTGAGATGGGCTTCACTCCCACTGAGGACAGCAAGGCCTGCCAGGGTACAGAGCTCCATCACACTGGCGGCCAGACGGCTTGGCAGACGCACGGCGACAGAACAACCAAAACATTTCACCTCCAAGTTGGAGCCAATGAACACACCGCCATTAGAATAACTATACGACATCCAAATACATTCATAATCGTTCAAGTTTTGCTCACATTTTGACCAAACGTTCATATTCATTTCATATTCACCCTTCTATCCTTACTGTTTTTGCACTACAATTTCTACACTGTTCTTTACAAGTGACCCTAACTTCCACCTCCTCCTCTCCAGACATTGACGAGTGTAACTTCCAGAACATCTGCGTGTTCGGACAGTGCCAGAACATTCCGGGCATGTTCCGATGTGTGTGTGACGACGGCTACGAGCTGGACCGCAGTGGCGGTAATTGTACTGGTACGTACCGCCGAGTTCCTCAGGATTCTTTAGCCTTGACCCATTGAGGGCCATAACTCAAACAGGCTGCCCGCTAATCAAATCATGTCAGACTTGAGTTTTTTTTCGGCGTATCCATTTACCCCTCTTTAGCTTATTTATTTCTAAAAAACAGTAAACCTGTCCTACCTGAGACGCTCTAAGATAGTATATTTAGAACTGCATAAACACAACAGAGCTGCTCCTGTAAGGGGGCATCTACGAAGGGACAGAAATTGTAATCCGCTCGGACAGCCGCTGAACAACATCGGTAAATCAGAAGGAGCATCTAATAGACATCGCACAACCTTGACGAAGGCAATGTCGTTTGTATTTATGTGTCCCGTTTGGCCAACACAGCCTCCACGCCCGCTAATCATTCACAGTAATGATTGGCAACAATTATATATCCATCAGACGCTAGCGAGCGTGATGTATCTGCATTAGCTGTCACTTTATTCCTCTCATAACTCACTCTTGTTGCAGCCTCACCTTCGTATCCTGCGGGCTGCGCAGCGAGCCTGTGAGGCTGGGCTGATGTGGCCGCATAAACAAGAGTCACTTTGTTTTAGGGCAAACTTCAATGCAGAGTATAAGCTAAGCTATGTGTGCGTGTGTGTGTGTTTGTGTCACAGACATCAATGAATGCGCACACCCAGTGAACTGCATCAACGGTCTTTGCGTCAACACCCCCGGGAGCTACCTGTGTAACTGTCCGACCGACTTTGAGCTGAACCCCACCGGAGTGGGTTGTGTGGGTGAGTTGGGTTTCAGCCTCTCAAGAGCTTATTTTTCTGAAAACAAAGTGAAAGGAAAGGATGTACTCAACCCATGAGCCTCACTTAATTATTACTGGCATCTCTGTTATTCTCCAAGTATCTCACTCTGACTGATACACCCAGTGTTTGCAAAGAGTCAGTACTTATGTCAAGGTGTATCGCCTTGATGTCTACAACCCCCTTCACTTGGTTTGAGACGACCACAGCAGGCTTTTACTGTAAACCAGTGGACGTCATGTTATGTAGACCCACTGTTAATTATCCTATCCTAGCTATTTTTGTTGTATACGGGGATGGGGTTAACCTGACAATTGTTAGTGCTTGGCCCTTGTTTTTATGAACATCTTTAGTGTACCGTCAGAAATATATTGTTTCACCTTCTTCTGACAGATGTAGGTACATGTAAATGTTAATAGGGAACATGGTGGCTAACTCTCTCTAACCAGCCGGTAACAATCACGTCCAGGTCATGGTCTCTCCCGTGACGCCTGCTTGACGTTGTGGTGCGTTTGTTCCAGACACGCGCATGGGCAACTGCTTCCTGGACACGCTGGGCCGTGGCGACGGGGGCATCTCCTGCAGCGCCGAGATCGGCGTGGGCGTGACCCGAGCCTCCTGCTGCTGCTCTCTGGGAGGAGCCTGGGGAAACCCCTGTGAAATGTGCCCCGCCCCCAACTCCAGTGCGTACCTCATGAGAACAAGCGCTGTCCTAGCATGCCATTGATATTATTACCATTACTGTTGCTGCTACCGTTTCTATCGTTATTCGTTTTTTCATTATCTTATCGTTGTTTCGTTTGAATTACTTTTGTGTACATTTGTACGGTGTCCTTGTGTGCCGAGAAAGGTGCCTTCAAATTAAATGTATTATTATTATTATTATTATTATTCATAGAATTGAAGTGATATGAAATCATATATGACTCAAGAAAAACTGTTGCTCTGTGGCTCAATGTTGAAAATCGGCGTTCACACAGTCAAAGTGTTGTGTTAAGGCTTACTCATATAGATCTCAAAGTTTAATTTGCGTCCATCTTTCTCTTCTGTAGCGGAGTACAAGACCCTATGTCCGGGCGGAGAGGGATTCAGACCCAACCCCATCACAGTCATCCTGGAAGGTAAACACCTCTCGTGGCACTAGCGACAGTAGCATTAGGTGCTCGGAGCAGCAGCACTAACACCAGTAACAAAGCATTCTTCGGTACCATTGAATGTGGTGCGTTTGTGTCGCAGACATCGATGAGTGCCAGGAGCTGCCGGGCCTGTGTCAGGGAGGGAACTGCGTCAACACCTTCGGCAGCTTCCAGTGCGAGTGTCCGGCCGGCTACTACCTGAACGAAGAGACCCGCATCTGTGAAGGTGAGGTCCCTGATCCTCGAAATCAAGTTTTAGAGGACTTCAGCCAAGATCAATCCTTAATTCTCCCCAATGATCAATCCCACTCTACTTTGTTACCTTTGTACTACCCACAATGTGAGCGCTTTCCTATAAGAATCATGTTCACCCATTGCCTCATTGAATATATTATTGGCAACTTTGCTGCCTGTATCTTCCCATGATCATGCTCTTAAATGTTATCAAGTATTTTGCTGGCCGAAGTGTCCTCAAAATAAGTTATTCTTCACTTACCCTGTGTGGGTAGGTGACAGCCGCTCCAGCTGTCTTTGATCTTGAACCTTCAACAACGTGTGCTTCTGTGCAGATATCGACGAGTGTACCGCTCATGTCGGGATCTGCGGGCCGGGGACGTGCTACAACACCCTGGGCAACTACACCTGCGTGTGCCCCCCCGAGTACATGCAGGTCAACGGAGGAAACAACTGCATGGGTGAGAAGGCACAAGATGCATACATAGATGTTCACATGTCAATACGATGTCTGTCAACGGATGAAGAAGTTTGTATGAGGCAGACAACTCACAGTCAATGCAGACATATCGATCGGGCTTGCGGCCATTGCGGTCAGTGAAGGACAAACCCAGAACTTTTTGTCTGGGTGTCACCCACACCCTAACACACACACTATCCCTCCCCCAATTTTGTGATCATTCCGCCGCCCAAAGTTAAAAAATCGTTACAAATATATTGAAAAGCGTGCTCCTCCTCCATCATATTTTCTACACTCCGGTCTAAATCCTATTGCCTGCGCTACCACATGGACAGAACTAATTTCGACCCCCTCTTCGCTCGCTGCATCCCCGCAGACATGAGGAAGAGTGTGTGCTACCGTAACTTCAACGACACCTGTGAGTACGAGCTGACCTTCAACATGACCAAGAAGATGTGCTGCTGCGCCTACAACGTAGGCAAGGCCTGGAACAAGCCCTGTGAAGCCTGCCCCACGCCTGCCACATGTGAGTGCCCCGCCAGCTCCCCGGTCACCCTCACTCACCTGGAAACAGTACCATACTACCATAGTACCATAGTACCACAGACCCCGGTCACCCTCACTGACCTGGGACCAGTACCATACTACCATAGTACCATAGTACCACAGACCCCGGTCACCCTCACTCACCTGGAAACAGTACCATACTACCATAGTACCATAGTACCACAGACCCTGGTCAACCTCACTCACCTGGAAACAGTACCATACTACCATAGTACCATAGTACCACAGACCCTGGTCACCCTCACTCACCTGGGACCAGTACCATACTACCATACTACCATAGTACCACAGACCCTGGTCACCCTCACTCACCTGGAAACAGTACCATACTACCATAGTACCATAGTACCACAGACCCTGGTCACCCTCTCTGACCTGGAAACAGTACCATACTACCATAGTACCATAGTACCACAGACCCTGGTCACCCTCACTCACCTGGGACCAGTACCATACTACCATAGTACCATAGTACCACAGACCCTGGTCACCCTCACTCACCTGGAAACAGTACCATACTACCATAGTACCATAGTACCACAGACCCTGGTCACCCTCAATCACCTGGAAACAGTACAATATCACCATACTACCATAGTACCACAGACCCTGTTTCCCCCTAACTTACCTGGGACCAGTACCATACTACCATAGTACCATAGTACCACAGACCCTGGTCAACCTCACTGACCTGGAACCAGTACAATATCACCATACTACCATAGTACCATAGACCCTGTTTCCCCCTAACTGACCTGGGACCAGTACCATACTACCATAGTACCATAGTACCACAGACCCTGGTCAACCTCACTGACCTGGAACCAGTACAATATCACCATACTACCATAGTACCATAGACCCCGTTTCCCCCTAACTTACCTGGGACCAGTACCATACTACCATAGTACCATAGTACCACAGACCCTGGTCAACCTCACTGACCTGGAACCAGTACAATATCACCATACTACCATAGTACCATAGACCCCGTTTCCCCCTAACTTACCTGGGACCAGTACCATACTACCATAGTACCATAGTACCACAGACCCTGGTCAACCTCACTGACCTGGAACCAGTACAATATCACCATACTACCATAGTACCATAGTACTACAGACCCTGGTCAACCTCACTGACCTGGAACCAGTACAATATCACCATAGTACCATAGTACCATAGACCCTGTTTCCCCCTAACTTACCTGGGACCAGTACCATACTACCATAGTACCATAGTACCACAGACCCTGGTCAACCTCACTGACCTGGAACCAGTACAATATCACCATACTACCATAGTACCATAGACCCTGTTTCCCCCAAACTTACCTGGGACCAGTACCATACTACCATAGTACCATAGTACCACAGACCCTGGTCAACCTCACTGACCTGGAACCAGTACAATATCACCATACTACCATAGTACCATAGACCCTGTTTCCCCCTAACTGACCTGGGACCAGTACCATACTACCATAGTACCATAGTACCACAGACCCTGGTCAACCTCACTGACCTGGAACCAGTACAATATCACCATACTACCATAGTACCAAAGACCCTGTTTCCCCCTAACTTACCTGGGACCAGTACCATACTACCATAGTACCATAGTACCACAGACCCTGGTCAACCTCACTGACCTGGAACCAGTACAATATCACCATAGTACCATAGTACCATAGACCCTGTTTCACTCTAACTTACCTGGGACCAGTACCATACTACCATAGTACCATAGTACCACAGACCCTGGTCAACCTCACTGACCTGGAACCAGTACAATATCACCATACTACCATAGTACCATAGACCCTGTTTCCCCCTAACTGACCTGGGACCAGTACCATACCACCATAGAAACATAGACTCAGTACTGTACCCCCCCCCCCTTAACACACAGAGAAATTAATTTTAAAACTGTTCCCCTCTTAAAACACAGATGTATGCAGTCTTCATGACTGTGTATGATATATGCATAATAAACTGAGCGTAGGTATCGTCTTTAAACTTCTCAAACAAGCGTTTTATCCACCTCCAATACAGTCGCTCAAACCTTCCTTATCTTTGGTTTGCTGATGTTTCCCCCTACTTCTTAGTTTAGTTTGGCTACGCTTGAGAGACCGGGGGGACAGTCAGGGTACAGTTCCAGTCGCAGCCTCCACTCTGTCCTCGTCTAGTTCTCCAGCAGGGGTCTAACTGTGTTGACTGACTGTGTTCCTTCTCCCGCCCGTCTCAGCTGAGTACCAGCTGCTCTGCGGCAACCAGGCCCCGGGCTTCATCATCGACATCCACACCGGGAAACCCATTGGTAAGGTCACGCAGGGTCAAAGGTCGACCCCGGGGGGTCACGGCGTTTGGTGTGATTAACATCTCAATTGAAATTCATTCAGGATTCGTTTTGCAAGGTTGGTCGGATTGACTGTCGTTGGGATTCGCGGCTTTCAATCAATGCAGTCTCATGTTCTTTAGAGATGTGATATTATCGATCGATTTGATTGATTGTTGGTCTGGTTGCAGATATCGACGAGTGCCGGGAGATCCCGGGGATTTGTGCCCACGGCGTGTGTATCAACCAGATCGGGAGCTTCCGCTGCGAGTGCCCCATGGGCTTCAGCTACAACAACAACATGCTCATCTGCGAAGGTAAGTGTTCAAATCCACTCGTTGGTCATTGGCTCATTTCTCCGGCTCAGGCTAGAAATCGACTTGGTTTATCCACTAACTTTGAGGCATTCACATTGAAATGCGAGGCAGCAAATGCATATACACGCACGCCCATACACACATTCACACATGCACACATACATACATGCATACTTACATACATACATGCATAAACACACACACGCACACGCACACACACACACTCAGTGGACTTGATACTGGTATGTCTCCCATGTGACTTATCCCCTTTATAAGAGCGATTGTATAAACTCTTCACAGACGCAACACAGTCGCCTTACAGGGCCCTTTAATCACCCCCGAGCAGCAAGCAGCTGATTGTATTGTGTTGCATTGGCTTTTGCCTCGCTCGCACTCTGTTACTATCAGCTTCCTGCCTCCTCCAGCGGACGGTTATAGAGCTGTGTGATTGATGACGACTCTCTCTCGCCCTCTCGCCCTCTCTCTCTCTTCCTCATTCTTCCCACTCAGATATCGACGAGTGCAACAGCGGGGACAACCTGTGCCAGCGCAACGCTAACTGCATCAACATTCCCGGCAGCTACCGCTGCGAGTGCTCGCCCGGCTTCAAGCTCTCCCCCAGCGGAGCGTGCGTGGGTGAGTCTGGTCGCCGTGACGACCGCGTGTGGGTAGACGGTTTTATTACCCTCTTGTAGCGTTTGAAGGTGTCAACGCATTATGCTATGTTTGGGACGTTGGGACGGATGCACCTACCTGAAGTGTGTTCTGAACGCAGTCTCACTGTAAATTAACTCTCTCTCTCTCTCTCTCTCTCTCTCTCTCTCTCTCTCTCTCTCTCTCTCTCTCTCCATCTCTCTCTCTCTCTCAGACCGTAATGAGTGCCTAGAGATCCCCAATGTGTGCAGCCACGGGGAGTGTATTGACACCCAGGGGAGCTACCGCTGTGTCTGCCACAACGGCTTCAGGGCCACCGCGGACCAGACCATGTGCATGGGTGAGAGCCGCGGTTTACCTCCTGCTCTGTAATGCAAAGCTTTACTTTATTCATGTACCAAATCATGAGGTGGCGTTGCCCTTCTGAATTAGTTAGGAAGCTTCCAGCTTTTCATTACTTTGGAATTATGTGAATAAGTTTGGTGACATTGTCTGTGTGTGTGTGTGTGTGTGTGTGTGGGTGTGCGTGTGTGTGTGTGTGTGCGTGCACCTCAGACATCGATGAGTGTGACAGACAGCCGTGTGGTAACGGCACCTGTAAGAACACCGTGGGGTCCTACAACTGTCTGTGCTTCCTGGGCTTCGAGCTGACGCACAACAACGACTGCATGGGTACGTACGGCTGCAGTACTGCTGACACATATATCTATGTATCTATATCTATATCTATATCTGTATCTTATGCATATATATATACCTTTACCTATATACATCTAGATCTACACATCTATACAATTACAATTAGGGCATTTAGCAGACGCTTTTATCCAAAGCGACTTACATCAGTTAATATACACATTCACACACCGACGGCAGAGTCAACCATGCAAGGTGACAGCCAGCTCGTCAGGAGCAGTTAGGGTTAAGTGTCTTGCTCAGGGACACATCAACAATCAGCTAGGAGGAGCTGGTGATCGAACTAGCGACCTTTCACAAGACAACTGCTCTACCTCCTGAGCTAAGCCGACCTATACACACATATATATATATACATATATATATACATATATAGATATAGATGTATACAGATACATATACATATACATATATCACCATGGTGGAATTCATGCATTTGTTGCAATCCTACATTAACTTTCTTCGTCGAAAACTTTTTCGCCATTACAGTCTAATAGAGGCTTCACAAGCCCACATTTGCAGAGCCATTTCACCACCGTCCCCAGTCCATCTTCCAGCATGGCTCGTCAACGCAATCATTGACTAAATGAGCCAACCTAATTCGGAATTGAAAAAAAGATAATGAAGCAAAGAGTGTTCACCATGTGCCGTCATGCCACATTTTATGTGCCCCCCCTCACTGTTCCAAGATTACTCCATTTGAATGTCTTGAATAGCTTGTGTGATGTTCTACAATGTGTGTGTGTGTGTGTGTGTGTGTGTCTGTGTTTGTGCGTGTCTGTGTCTGTGTGTGTGTGTGTGTGTGTGTGTGTGTGTGTGTGTGTGCGTGCGTCCATGGTTGTGTGCTTGTGTGTGCGCGTGTCTGGTGTGTGTGTGTGTGTGTGTGTGTGTGTGCCTGCGTGCGTACGTGCGTGCGTGCGTGCGTGCATGCTTCCGTGTGTGCATGCGTGTGCGTGCGTCCGTGATTGTGTGCATGTGTGTGTGTGCGTCTGTGATTGTGTGTCTGGTGTGTGTGTGTGTGTGTGTGTGCATCCGTGATTGTGTGCATGTGTTTGTGTGTGCGTCCGTCTGGTGTGTGTGTGTGTGTGTGTGTGTGCGTCTGTGATGTGTGTCTGGTGTGTGTGCGTGCGTCCGTCTGGTGTGTGTGTGTGTGTGTGCGTGCGTGCGTCCGTCTGGTGTGTGTGCGTGCGTCCGTCTGGTGTGTGTGTGTGTGTGTGTGCGTGCAGACGTGGATGAGTGCAGCACGCTGCAGGGGCAGGTGTGCAGGAACGGCCGCTGCATCAACGGCCTGGGCTCCTTCCAGTGCCTCTGCCAGGAGGGTTACGAGCACACACCGGACGGGAAGAACTGCCTAGGTACGTCCTCCGCCAACCGGTACCGGGACGGGCCCGGTGCATGCACAACCAGAGAGAGAGAGGGACACGTGGTGGTAGTGATGCCCGTAGCCAGCTTAGGAGGTCACAGAGCTCCCCCCCCCATCCCTCCCCAGTGACAGGGACTGGTTTTAGAGGGATTTTACATTTACATTTACATTCAGGGCGTTTAGCAGACGCTTTTATCCAAAGTTACTTGCAATAAGTGCATTTGTCAGAAGAAGATAAACAACAGTATATCACAGTATATTCATCAAACAAAGGGCCAAGCACTAACAATTAATGGGGTTGTCTCAGCCGTTCTTTGGTTTGGGCCGTGGGTGCAGAAGACGAGGTCAGTCCGACTCGCTTCCAATGATGTTAAGCAGTCGCGACTTTAAAGAATGATTGTGTTTATTTTACGGTACAAAAAAGAACCAAACTGTCTTCTTAATAAAGATAATACTACTAGGAAACAAAAAAAACATTATAAGTAACGAGTAAACTTAAATAACAACGAACTAGACTTAATAAGCGCGCGGTCGAAAGACTTTTTTAAACCTCCGCCTCTTCCCTTGACATTCAGTGTCTGACAAACACACACCTGGCCTTATATTACCTGGGTGGTGCAAAACCCTCATACAGACCCCTACAGGTTCAATGCAAGAAATACATTTCCAGCCTGCAATTACATGTGACTATCTTTTCCACATGGACTATTCCCACATCTTGGCGAGGACATTGTATTTTCATAAATAAAAAAAAAAAGTCAGACCCGGAGAAGGTAAAACAGAAAATCGATAGCCTAAATTAAACGGCTGGGTCAAGCGACAAGGGTTAACCCATTCCCTGTATGGATTCACAAAGATAGCTAGCACTGTTTTAGGTCACTTTCTGATCACTGATGAGCAGGTGGGAGTCAGGTTTCCTCTGTGGGTGTGTGGGCTAGCTCTTCTAGGTCTCGTGAAACACATTTGAGATTCTCTTTCTTTGTCAACGTTTCTCATGATGTGTCTCTTCATCCTCTTCCTCTCTCCGCGCTGTGTGTTGTTCAGATATCAACGAGTGTGTGAGCCTACCTGGTACCTGCTCGCCCGGAACCTGCCAGAACCTGGACGGGTCCTTCCGCTGCATCTGCCCCCCCGGATACGAGGTGCAGAATGACCAGTGTATAGGTAGGACACCTACACACACACACACACACACACACACACACACACACACACACACACACACACACACACACACACACACACTCATGCACACATCTTTAAATGCACACGCATACACACCACACACTACACATGCACACATGACAAAAACACACATTCACACACCTAAACACACACACACACACACACATACACACTCATGCGCACATCTTTACATGCACACACCACACACTACACACGCACACATGACAAAGACACACATTCACACACCTAAACACACACACACACACACATCTTTTTATGCACATGCACAACACACATAAGCACACCCACAGAAAGACTAAAAAACACAAACACTGTCAAACTCAACAAAGAACCACACACAAATATCGCACATACATACGCATAGACACACACACACATTTGGTTGAGTAATTGAGCAAATATTTAGTTACATCGGACAACATCCTCACATATGGTGGAGTACACAGAGAGGCCATCCCCAGCGCACTGATGCCTTACTCAAACCTAGACACGAACATCAGGGTGCCCACACATTGCTGAACCAGCCATCTGGACCGCACACACATATACACACACAGAGTTATTCACACACAAAGCCACAATTTTGCTTTGATATTAATGCACTTTAGCCATGCACACACCACTTCACTGACCATTTCTCTCTCTCTCTCTCTCTCTCTCTCTCTCTCATCAGACATCAACGAGTGTGAGGTGGAGTCCAACATCTGCCAGTTCGGGACGTGCACCAACACCCCCGGAAGCTTCCAGTGTATCTGCCTGACGGGCTTCGTGCTGTCGGACAACGGCCGGCGCTGCTTCGGTGAGACAGCCTCTACACAGCAACCAGTACACAACAACCTGTACACAACAACATGTACACAACGACCTGTACACAACAACATGTACACAACAACCTGTACACAACAACATGTACACAGCGACCTGCACACAACGACCTGTACACAACAACATGTACACAACAACCTGTACACAACAACCTGTACACAACGACCTGTACACAACGACCTGTACACAACAACCTGTACACAACGACCTGTACACAACAACATGTACACAACGACCTGTACACAACGACCTGTACACAACGACCTGTACACAACAACATGTACCAACAACATGTACACAACAATTATTACACAACAACATGTACCAACAACCTGTACACAACAACATGTACCAACAACCTGTACACAACGACATGTACACAACAACCTGTACACAACAACATGTTCAGGTTCAAGGGGGCCACCGTTCCTTCTCAAGATTTCTTCCTTGCTAATAAAAGGAGTTTTTCTTTCCCTCTGGGACGGCTAGGGTCAGGGGGGGAGGTCATAAATATATGGCCTGTTAAGCCCTTTGAGACTGTACCTGTGAGTAAGGGTTACACAAATGTAATGTAATGTAATTGAATAGATACGTGAGCTGTGCTTCAATGTCTGCTGTCCCGTCCCTGCCTCTGCCTCCTTGTGGCTGCAGACACCAGGGAGAGCTTCTGCTTCACTAAGTTTGAGTCGGGGAAGTGCTCCGTGCCCAAGGCCTTCAACACCACGAAGGCCAAGTGCTGCTGCAGCAAGATGCCAGGCGAGGGCTGGGGGCTGCCCTGCGAGCTGTGCCCCCGCGAGTCCGAGGGTGAGCCGCGCACGCCAACACACATCAGCACGCACGCACAGACCTGCACACCCACACACAGTCATGAAGACTTATTCACACACGCTGATGCACTGATGCGCTAACATGGATGAACATACATGAACAGATATGAACACGCAAACATACATACACACACACACACACACACACAGACGTTACAGACATATATGCACACACACACACACACACACAAACGTACAAACACACAGATTCACAAAGATACACAGACACACACAATGTGAATGTTGACTTATACTGACTTACACACACACACACACACACACACACACACACACACACACACACAAAGTGCAAAACCTGGACGATAACCCATTGTTGTTGTTTCCCTCCAGTGGCCTTCGACAGTCTGTGTCCCTACGGCCACGGAGCTCTGCCTGGGCTGGGAGACGCTCGAGAAGGTGAGAGCGCCTCGACCCTCCATCGACTACTGATAACCCCAGGATTCAGGTCCTGACTCGTCTCGATACATTCGGAGAAGCAACCATCGTGTGCCCTTTGCTCTCCCTCGTTTGTGTGTAGATATGAACGAGTGTCTGGACAACCCCGGCATCTGCCAGAACGGCATCTGCATCAACACGGACGGCTCGTTCCGCTGTGAATGCCCCTTTGGTTATAACCTGGACTACACTGGCGTCAACTGTATCGGTGAGTAGAGTTGTTCCCATATGTTACCGGTATCGGATATTCCCCCGATACTGCCTTAAATGCAGTTTTGGGTATGGCCGGGGAAAGAACATCACAAACACGTGCTGTGTTCATTAGTTTGTTAATCGTCGGAGGTGGAATGTCTGAACGCTTCATCTCAGACCAACGTGCGTTCCAGCTACAAATTTAGAAAACATAGATGCTCACGCTTAACTACAAGAATTGAAATGTATTATTGTAATTAAAGATTATAAATGTAAATGAACTAGTTCTGAAAAAATAT
Source organism: Pollachius pollachius (assembly GCF_949987615.1). Classification (NCBI taxonomy): domain Eukaryota; kingdom Metazoa; phylum Chordata; class Actinopteri; order Gadiformes; family Gadidae; genus Pollachius; species Pollachius pollachius. The sequence goes on from NC_136940.1 coordinate 23,105,224, forward strand.
TTTGTCGAAATTAAGAGTATCGACTAGACAATGCTGTCGTCATAGGAGAAACCTTCAATAAGAACAACCGCTATTAGTAGTTATAAGTAGTTATTACTACTCCCAATGAGCTGGCTGTCTCCCTGCATGGTTGACGCCATACAGCACATATAGCGCTCGCTAAATAAATGCAGTCCATTTACCATTGGTGTAGCCGAGCAGCGACGCTTTGCACCATCGATTTTGTTTTAATCACAGAAATTAATTAAATATTTTCTCTGTAAAAAAACGAGGCTGTCTGTTCAGCTTGTATAGATGCTGTATCGTATCGGTATATACTCAGTGTTGGCCGATGCTCAAGTTCATGAATCAGGATTGGTATGGGGAAGGAAAAAACTGTATTGGAACATCTCTATCCATCTCTAAAATAACTGGACCGAAGGCAGAGAGGCTGTAGGAGGATGATGCAGAGTACATACAATATTTTCTCTTGTTTATGAGCTTGTGAAATGTCCTCGTGGGGAGATTGGTCTTCAGAGGTTATTTTGTGAGTGCATCAATTGCTGCCTCTCAGCGTGTGAGAAGGTGTTGACTGAAGAAGGTGAGAAGGTGCCTGTGTGGATTACCCTGCTCACCTTTCTCTCTCTGTCTCTCTCTCTCTCTCTCTCTCTCTCTCTCTCTCTCTCTCTCTCACAGACACTGACGAGTGCTCCATCGGCAACCCCTGTGGGAATGGAACCTGCACCAACGTGGTGGGAGGCTTCGAGTGCTCCTGTCAGGAGGGTTTCGAACCCGGGCCCATGATGACCTGCGAGGGTATGTTTACACCCTACACACACACAGACACACCGATACACACACACACACACACACACGCACACACAAACACACACACACACACAAACACACTTGAACAAAAAACGTCCAAGATGTGAGTTTAACCAGATCTCTCTTTGTTCAGACATCAACGAGTGTTCCCAGAATCCCTTGCTGTGCGCGTTCCGCTGCGTCAACACCTTCGGCTCCTACGAGTGCATGTGTCCTACGGGCTACGTGCTGCGGGACGACCATCGCATGTGTAGAGGTAAGGGCCACCCTCGACGCCATGCAGCACTTTAATAGTCTCTCTTTCTGTCTCACTCCTTTTCTTTCTCTCTCTCTTCTGATTCTCCCTATCTCCCTCTCTCTCTCTCTCTCTCTCTCTCTCTCTCTCCTCATTCTCCCTATCTCTCTCTCTCTCTCTCTCTCTCTCTCTCTCTCTCTCTCTCTCTCTCTCTCTCTCTCTCTCTCTCTCTAACCCTCTCTGTGCTGCTCACTGCTTCGTGTGTATCTATGTCCCCTCTACCATACTCTCATATACATTGATGTAGTCATAACAAAACACTTGCTATCCTTCCCATCTGTCACCACCACCACCACCATCATCACCATCACCACCACCAACGCCTCCACCACCAGACCAGGACGAGTGCGCGGAGGGCATGGACGACTGCGACTCCAAGGGGATGTTCTGCAAGAACCTGATCGGGACCTTCATGTGCATCTGTCCGCCGGGCATGCAGCGCAGGCCCGACGGGGAGGGCTGCATGGGTGAGGAGCCCACCGGCCGATATCACCCAGTCCCATTCACCGCCCCAACCCCCCCTGGGGCCCCAAACGTCACGGGGTCCCGCTCGCTTCAGCCCATTCGGGGCGGCATGTGGCTCAGGAGGTTGGAGCTGGTAACCGGAAGGCTGCTGGTTCGATCCCCTAGCCCCTCGAGTGTCGAGGTGTCCCTGAGCAAGACACCTCACCCTTACTACTCCTGACGAGCTGGCCGTCTCCCTGCATGGTTGACGCCATACAGCACATATAGCGCTCGCTAAATAAATGCAGTCCATTTACCATTGGTGTAGCCGAGCAGCGACGCTTTGCACCATCGATTTTGTTTTAATCATAGAAATTAATTAAATATTTTCTCTGTACAAAAACGGGGCTGTCTGTTCAGCTGTCGGGCGTCGTCCGTTAACAACCTCGCTGTTCCAAGGCGGGGGAACACTTTCAACGCGGCTGCGGGAGAACGTCCTCGAAGCGGATGATGTTATGCACGCTCATGACAGCCCTCTGCTCCGCCGACAGATCTGAACGAGTGTCGCGCCAAGCCCGGCATCTGTAAGAACGGACGCTGCGTCAACGCCGTCGGGAGCTACAAGTGTACCTGCAACGACGGCTTCGAACCCAGCTCCACCGGGACGGAGTGCATAGGTGAGGGAGCGGTGATCTGTCTGAGAGGACCTACAGAACGCAGCCCCACACTGATATACTGCAGAACAAGCACACTCCGTTTATTACGTCGCACAGGATACCTATGCGAACACACTCGCATAGACATTGATACCTTGACACCTGCATAAGACGCATATGTGTGCACACAATCACACACACACACACACACACACACATATAGACATCGATAGACCCATGTAGAAACACACCAACACACACACATACCCAAACGTAAACACACCCACACACATATAGACATTGATAGACCTGCATAAGATGCACATGTGTGCACACAATCACACACACACACACACATAGACATTGATAGACCTGCATAGCACACACACACACACACACACACACACACACACAGACAGACACACAGGCAGCGGCATATCTTCCTATGAGTTAACCGTCCCCCCCCCCCCCCCAGACAACCGCCAGGGCTTCTGCTTCGTGGAGGTGCTGCAGACCATGTGCCAGCAGTCGTCCACCAACAGGAACAGCGTCACCAAGTCCGAGTGCTGCTGTAACGTGGGCCGCGGCTGGGGCCCCCAGTGCGAGCTCTGCCCCCTGCCTGGGACCGTCCAGTACAAGAGGATGTGCCCGCTGGGACCCGGATACACCACCGACGGCCGGGGTGAGACCCGGGTGGAAGCTACGGCGTGGTAGCACTGTCGGCCGTTAGCACTGTCGGCCGTTAGCAATGTCGGCCGTTAGCACTGTCAGCCTTTAGCACTGTCAGCCGTTAGCACTGTCGGCCGTTAGCACTGACACCCGTTAGCACTGTCAGCCGTTAGCACTGTCACCGGTTAGCACTGTCGGCCGTTAGCACTGTCAGCCGTTAGCACTGTTAGCCATTAGCACTGTTAGCCATTAGCACTGTTAGCTGTTAGAGCTGCAATTTCAATTAAAGGGCATCTATTTTTGTGAGGCTGATTATGATTTAGAAATAATTGCAGATTGTATCCACTGGTGACTTTGAAAGTGAGAGTGTTCACTCAGATGTATGATAGAGCAGTGGCGGTTTTAGGCACGGGCGAACCGGCTCTCCCTGGTGTCGAACACGGGGCGCCATTCTTTTATGACACGTGGGGGACGCCACGAGCAGTTAATTGTGTGGGGAATTGGCATATTGGCGCCCCCTATGGCTGCAGGCGCACCTGCTTGTTGAGAAGGTGCCGTGCACAGACGGACCGAAACCCCCGCCGAAGTCCGTAGGGCTACGACACCGACCCCCCCTCGGAAGGAGTCTCGCCCGGGCGTAACTGGACGTAGAACCGCCACTGTGATAGAGAAATCGACAGGTGGTAAAACAGGGTTACTATGATGGTTGTTTATGGACGGTTTATGATAGTATGAAGTAACAGGGAAAACTATTTTTTTTGGTTTCATCCAAAAGGATGTGGAGGGATTCTGTGTCTGCTTACTGTTGCAGTTGTCGACGCTTTTCTTTCTTCCTAAAAATATTCTGCGAGTCTTCACGCCAACCTTAGCCGAATAACGATGTGTTATTTCTCCGGTGCAGAGCACACAAATAGATTGCTCTGAATTGCTCTGAATTGATGGTGTAGTTTGGCAGAAGGTACAGGTTATTAAGTCGGAAAAGGAGCAGCGCACTTATCATCCCAAAGCCATAAAAGGGGTTCGGTGAGACAATGAGCCCGCCGGGAAGGTTTTATGTTTGGGTGTGTTAAGTGCCTGCCAGTTTTTATATCTATTTCTATATATGTATATAAAATATATGTGTCTGTTTTTTAAAATATCTTCCAGACATCAACGAGTGCCTGGTGATGCCAGACCTTTGCAAAAACGGCCAGTGTATCAACACGATCGGGTCCTTCCGATGCCACTGCAACGTGGGCTACAAGACCGACTACACTGGAACAGCTTGCGTCGGTATGGACCATTAGACTACTGTTAAACATCCCCCCCCCCCCCCCCCCCCCCCCCCCCCCCTCCCCCGACCCCATTATCCTCACACCTTCGATCTCTATGTCTCCCGATGTTCTACCCCATGCGTTGTCCCGTTTAAACAGGCAAGACAAGCAGCGACCCAGGTTGTATTTTCCACCTGTGGTACGCCGAGATGTCTTCCCCTCTCTGTCCCATATCAATAACAACCAGAAGAACAAGCCAACAGGGCTGCACATTTCAAACAACCTTCCTTTGAAACAACACGCTGAATCGTTTGCTCGGCCTTCCTGTTCCAGATACGGACGAGTGTGCCCAGTCTCCCAAGCCGTGTAACTTCCTGTGTAAGAACACAGAGGGCAGCTACCTTTGCTCCTGCCCCAGAGGATACACCATGCAGCCGGACGGAAAGACATGCAAAGGTGGGTCCGGCCTGGAGCCAACTCTCAACACCTCGTTTGATCTGTGAACCGATCAGGCCAATCTTGTTGAGACAAATGTTTAGAACGGCAGTTGGGTTCCTTCTTTGCTCATCATATCGCACGTTTAAACGCCAACCGATCAGGTAGCGCAGCCCGATCGCACCGTTGAAAAAAGTCGATAGAGACTGCCGACAAAAGTATCTATCTCTTGTTTCTTTATTGTAGCACTTAAAAGCAGTGACTTTGTTATTTTAGTTTGTCAGCTGTGTGATGTTTTATTACCCTTTAATGATTCTTGCGCTGTTAGGGGGTATATCTGACGAACGGTTGAATGCACTTACTGCCAGTCACTTTAAGCAAAAAAAAGTCACTTTTTAAATAAATCTTCCTCTAAGCGTTCCTCCCCCTCTCTGTCTCCCTCCAGATCTGGACGAGTGCTCCACCAAGCAACACAACTGCCAGTTCCTGTGTGTGAACACCATCGGGGGCTTCACTTGCAAGTGCCCCCCCGGCTTCACTCAGCACCAGACGGCCTGCATCGGTGAGTAGGTGCCGCTGGGTCTGAGCCAGCCACAGCTACAGTCTGCAGCCTCAGACCTCCCCCTGCTTCGCTCCTCGCCGCTCCTCGCCACTCCTCACTCCGTGCTGTAGATGAAGTGCTGGCTGAGCCAGCACTTCATCTACAGCACGGAGCGAGGAGCGGCGAGGAGCGATAAGGGCCTCCCTTTAGTGGATCCCATCTCTTAGAAGGTCAGCGGTATAATGGGATGGATGTAATAAGCAGGGCTCGGTTTTGGCACCGTCTCCCTCTCCCACGCAGGCTTTTATGCACATTTTTACGAAATATGTTCTGAATGTACTGTTGATCTTGCAAGCTGTCGTCTTGCTCCGCTCACTCCTTTGAAAGTTGGGGGTGGGGGGGAGGGGCAGATGGAGTTTTCGAATTCTCCAGGAGATGCATGCCGTACTGTAGTGTCTGGTCTTCCCTGGGTTATCCCACTATCTTCTGTCCATTAACGTATATGTAAATGTAACATTGTGTCCACCGGATAGTCCCCAAGCCAGTTGCTCCCACTGTAAACCCACTAAGTCGCTAGACTGCAGAACAGTAAAGCGAAACAAATCCTTGAAGACTCATCGTTCTGCCGTGTGGCCTTCACTTTGGATGCCTTCATGACTCATATTAACGTTTTTCTGTGGAACAGAACATAACTTCTTATTTGTATCCCCCCCCCTCTCTCACACACACACACACACACACACACACACACACACACACACACACACACACACACACACCTGCAGACAACAACGAGTGCAACGGGCAGAGCACTGCGTGTGGAACGCGGGCGTCCTGCATCAACACTCCCGGGAGCTTCAACTGTGAATGCTCCAAGGGCTTCTCTCTGGACACCGCTGGCACGGAGTGCGAAGGTACGACCAACACAGACCCCTCCCTGTACTGCTAGCAGGATTAATGCAGCCTTCTTGGTATAGAGAGAGTGGAAGGCTTTCTAGTCATGAATGGCTGCTAGAGCTCAAATCAAAGGGCGACAGGTGTGTGTGTGTTTGTGTGTTTGTGTGTTTCTATATGGGTCTATCAATGTGTGTGTGTGTTTGAGTGAGTGTGTGTGTGTGTGTGTGTGTGCATGCGCGCACATGTGTGTGTTATGTAGGTCTATCAATGTCTTGTGTGTGTGTGTGTGTGTGTGTGTGTGTGTGTGTGTGTGTGTGTGTGTGTGTGTGTGTTTACGTGTCGAAGAATGTGATTGGTTGGTTAATGAACGTAGCCGGTAAGTGTAAGATATTGTGAAATACACCTTGACTTTTTGGTCATGAATGGCCGCTACTTCAAATCAGTTGATTTTGAGAAATGTAATGCTGACAAACTGTTCTCTGTGAACAGATAAATAATTTAAAATCTGATAGCAGACAAATCTTGGGGGATGGGAAGTTTTCACGTTCCTTTGCTTCATATTTTTCCAAACCATCATGTTGCTGGAGGTTAAGATCTGAAGCAGGTGTCTGTTCTAAACGCTTTGTTCGGTAGAATATCTCCATAACCAAACAGGGACCAAGGAGTGAAGCCGCCCCCGTTCAGTGGCCGGCCTTCGCCCTGAAGGTGTGCTAGCAGCTGAGGCCGAGCAGGACTGCCGGATCCCAGGTGACGCGTTACCTCACTGCTTCTTGTTTGTGTGTCTCCTCAGATGTGGACGAGTGCGGCAGTAACCACCGCTGCCAGCACGGCTGTCAGAACATGCTGGGGGGCTTCCGCTGTGGCTGCCCCCAGGGCTATGTTCAACACTATCAGTGGAACCAGTGCGTGGGTGAGTCCTTGAAGCGGTGTGCTCGTGGATCCTGGTAGACAGCACGTAACTACCCACTGACTCATGGTCTGATGTGCTGCAAGGGATCACAGACAAGGGCCTTCGGTTAATGTCATTAGCACTGTACATTTCTGTTATATATTATATATTTTATATATTATGTAAGCATTGTAAATGACTACAACCCTTTTGAAAACATTTATCTTTAAAGTAATTCAACACTGGATTAAATATTAAATGAAATGAAAATAAAGCGCTTATATGTTTCGAAATTAGGGATTGTATTGAGACCATCTCTCACATTTTCTCTCCTTCCGCCTCCTCCTCCTCTTCCCACTCTTCCTCCTCTTCCTCCTCCTTGTTGTCCTTATCCTTTTCCTCGTCCTCCTCCTCCTTCTTCTCCACCTCCTTAACCGCCTCTTCCTCCTGCTCCACCATGTTATCTTCCTCCTCCCCCTCCTCCTCCTCCTCCTCCTCCTCCCCCTCCTCCTCCACCTCCTCCTCCTCCTCCTCCACCTCCTCCTCCTCCTCCTCCTCAGATGAGAACGAGTGCCAGGGAGGGTCCGTGTGTGGAGGAGCGTCTTGCTACAACACGCTGGGCAGCTTCAAGTGCGTGTGTCCGTCGGGCTTCGACTTTGAGCAGGGGGCGGGCGGCTGCCAGGACGTGAACGAGTGCTCCATGGGAGGCAACCCCTGCAGCTACGGCTGCTCCAACACCGACGGAGGCTACCTGTGCGGCTGTCCTGGAGGATACTACAGGGCCGGACAGGGGTAGGACAGCGTCGTATGTCCAACACGGGCCCCCTTTCCCTAATTGAACACATCAACTTTGATTGGCCATCCCTGCCAAAGTGTGTCCGTGCCTTGGAAACATTTGGATCGATTTAATATTTAATTACTAAATTAGTCTGGACATGCCACCGGTGCCGAGAGTACATGATGTATGGTTACAGTCAACCGTGGTGTACCCCAGTAAACGTCACTAAAATGATATCTATCTCCTTTGCTGCCAGTGACTTAATTAAGCATACTCGTTAATTTGTGTGTGTGTGTGTGTGTGTGTGTGTGTCCGTCCGTCCAGTCATTGCGTCAGCGGGCCAGGGTTCCAGGGTCAGTTTGCTGGGGAAGGTGAGGAGGATGAGAGCCTGTCCACAGAGGGCTGCTACGAGTGCAAGATCAATGGAGGAGGGGGAAAGAACGAGAGACACAGGCGCAACGCTGAAGACAACAAGCTGGGACAGGTGGGAACACTTCAACCTCACCCACACCTCAACATCCAACTCTAACCTCACCCATATCCTTAAACCTTATACTACCCTTAACCATACCCTAAAATCAAACCCTAACCTTAACCGTACCCTGAATCCGAACCACAACCCTAATCCTAAAACCTCACTAACCCTAACCCTGAAAACCTTACCTTACTTTACCCTTAATCTTACCCCAAACCCTAACCTCAACCGTAACCTGAATCCTGACCACAACCCTAATCCATAAACCCAGTAACCTTAAAACATAACCTTCCTTCGCTCTTTTCGTGTGATGGCCCTCATCTAATGGTTTCTGAGTATACATGGTTCATCAGTTTTCAATGAAACCCCTGTGCAATCATTTCCATTATCTTAGAACACTAGCATTTGAGGACCACTTACAAATCAGGATGCAATCATCATATTGCAGCCTAGATAATGATTAAAAGGGAAATGGTAAATGTAACGTCATTTTATCAAATTGAATCTAAAAACTTTTCTTCCAACCCTTTAGTAGTCTCTGTCTGCTCCGGTAGAGTTCCTTCCTTCCAACACGCCGCTGCCCTGTATCAGAATCAGAATCAGAATTCCTTTTTATTACATTCTTATTGTACAAGTATACAAGAGTACAATTATTATGCTTGGTACCTCGACACACACACATAGCAGCAACAATACAATATAAAGCAAATAGGTATTTAAAAATAGAAAAATAAGTAGAAATAAGTAAAAATAAGTAACAGAAATGAAGTGATCAATTGATAGAGATACCAGCCACGGTGAGTTGCTGGTCTCCCATCTCCGTCTCACCTCCTCTCCCGCCTCCCCCCCCCCCCCCCCTCTCTTCCCAGGGGCCGCATGTGAGCATGGCCAGCGTGGACACCCAGGCCTCCATCCCCATGAACCTCACCCTGGCCTCGCTGCTCAACAAGGAGCCTCTGATGGAGCTGCTGCCCGCGCTGCAGCCTCTGGAGCACCACGTGCGCTACGTCATCTCCCACGGCAACGCCGAGGAGCACTTCCGCCTGACGGAGCGCCGCGACGGAAGGAGCGTGCTGAGGCTGGGCCGGCGACCGCCGCCCGCCGGCTCGTACCGCCTGGAGATCGCCAGCCTGCCCCTCTTCGGGCCCCGCCGGCTGCGGCAGCTGGAGAGCCAGCACGACAGCGACTACCTGCTGGGGGAGATCGGCGACGCCCTGCGCATCAAGCTCCACATCCACCTGCACTGAGTCCGACGGGTGCGCTTGGACTGAACCCTGACCACCACCACACACACCCCCAACCCCAACCCGACCCCCAACTCATCGCCACCACCACCACCACCACCGCCGCCGCCCACGCCTTAGTCCTTGGACCTTTAACCTGACCCCCAACCCGGTACCCCGACCGGACCCACCCCTTGGAGTGTTGGGGCGGGGGGAAGAGGCGCTATGAAAGACAACGCAAAGCAGCGCGACTCCAACCACCACCACTTTGTTGCGGTTTATTCAAACTGGTGTTTTAACGTTTGTTCCCAAGACGACACTTCTCGCCCCCTTTCCAACCCCCATGGTCGACTCACGACCCCTGACCCCTGACCCTTGACACCCCAACCCCACACTGGTGCGGGAGTGATGACAGAGAGGTGGTCAGTATTTAGACCACGCCCCTTTATTTTTCTTTATCGTTTTTCTCTCATGGTGTCAGACTATACACAACACAGCTGACCAGACAGGGTGGCCCACAGGTGTACGGAGCGCTTCTAGAGTCAAATGGAGAGAAGTCAAACACACACACACACCCACACCCACACCCACACCCACACACACACACACACACAGACACACACACACACACACACACACACACACACACACACACACACACACAAGGATGAGTAGCGGGGGAAGGAAGCTGAGAGCTAAATGTGCCCGCCTTATTCCTAACGACGTCATGCCATTAAGAACAAGGCGGTCTCGGCACTCTGGCCTCTCTGTCATCCAGGTAACTATCACAACACTGGGGAAGAAGCTCTGTCAAGTCTCTCTCTGCCCTACTCTCAGTATTGTAGTTTTGTCATTTAATGTATTTGTACCGCTTTTACACACAAAAAATGTTCATACGAAGGACTGCGACACTTACACAGCATTCTGTTTCCCCGCATCTTCTAGACCGTACGTTAACCCTAATATCACGATTAGTTTACAGATGATAAAGTACCGGCCTGTAATGATTTTTGATTTTGGCTAGGATTGAATTAAGTAGAGATAAGTGTGTGTGTGTGTGTGTGTGTGTGTGTGTGTGTGTGTGTGTGTGTGTGTGTGTGTGTGTGTGTGTGTGTGTGTGTGAGAGTGTGTGAGTGTGTGTGTATGTGTGTGTGTGTGTGTGTGTGTGTGTGTGTGTGTGAGAGAGAGAGTGAGTGCGTGTGTGCTCTTTCATGTTTGGGTGCTTCAAGGCTTCAATGTCTATCACGGAAGCTAGCTTGTGATACTCCCTCCAAACAAAAGAGGGCGTTGTAGCCCCTCAGCATCTACAATGTCCAGGAAGACCGACTTTCTCAGGTCAAAAGCTCTGTTTATGTCAAATAAAGGTTTTGACTGAGGGGGAGTAAAATCATTTTTATGATTCATCCGAGTTCTTTTTACAACTCCGTCTTCCTGAATTCGCTTTTTAGCGATTCTAGATAAAGCGGTCTTTCAATAATTTGCAGGTTAACGATAACACGTCTTAAAAAGCGTTTACTTGATTCCACTATGAGCCTATCGATCCCTGGGTGCTTTGATCTCTAGATGTTGAGATCCAACTGGATACACACACACAGTAGCTCTCCAAAAGGTACACGACAAACCGATCACTGAACTGGTGTTCAGGCAGTGACGTCACACGCACACACACACACACCAGCACACTATTATACACAGAAGTTTAAGGACTCGCAGGTAAACACCGAACCTCATTCAAAACGTACCTATTTCCATCAGGTCGTCTGTCACTTTCCCCGATTTTTTTTCTCCAAGAGAAAAATGGTGCTAGATCGATCCATCGCTCAATGCTGTACAAAGGAAACAGTCTCGTATCCGCAATGCAAAAACGGTGACATTTTTGCTCGGTTGCATTGTTTTGTTTGTCTGTCTTTTGTATTGTCTCAATGCTGAAAACCAATATTATCAAACCCGCTTCTTGAAAATTAAATTGTATATTTTTAAGTGAAATGTAGATGTTGAAATGTTTTTTTGTTTTTTTTTGCGTCAAGGCTGCAAACCAAATATTATTGGAACAACAAAAAGAAAAACAACATTAAAAACGTATTGCAAGTGCAGTGTTTTCTAATCTGATGAACACTGCCAACCAATCAAATCGTTAAGTAAATTAAGTTCAACAGCTTTCTCTTGGCTTTATAACAAGGGTAGAAGACACTATAACCTGACGCATGTTAAATCTTAGAATAGATAATAACATTTAAATTGCTTTCGTGTCCGTTTTTTGGGCGTTGACTTTCAATGTCAAATAGGCCTAAATCTATGCAAACTAGACATAGCCAGATTAAGCTCAACTGTCTGGTGCTAAATTAACATTTTACCATCTCAAAACTCCTACGTTTGCTGCACTGTCCAACACCCTCTACAATATTTATAACACACATAACCATTTCTAACCTGGGAACTTTGTATACTTTGTATCTTTCCTTTGACAGTTTGTAATTTTTATATTATTTTATTTGCCACTATATTTTAAAGAAAGAATGTTGCGTGTGTGTACTGTATCTCAGATTCAGTGTAAACTTGAAACAACAACAAAAAAATGCTGTCAATATCCCCTTTGACCTATCTGACAATTATTTTTTTCTTTTTGAGAAGACAAAAAAACGAAAACAGTCCTGGATGGTAAAATGTTCTAATTATGGTGAAAGTACCGCGCTGTAGATGTCACAGTTAAGACAGAAAAGCTGAAAGGACAATCATGCAGTCACTGACGCTCATCACCTCTGCTGGAACACTTTGTAATTCCTCCAACAATTCTCTATGCAAATGCTAAACCAAAGTTTTATGACACATACTTGCAATCTGTACAATTAGTGTGATTCAAATAATATTGTTACCTTTTGTCCTGCGACATAAATGGCAATAAAAGTATTGTGGGTTATATTTTTAGAGGATTGTTTATTTAGCTTCTTATTTGTATTTATATGTTGCTTAGCCGCGTGGGCGTGCGTGCGCGGGAGAGGCACGTGATAAATGGAGGTAATTAGTGTCGCACGCGGAATGTCCTATCGATCTCCCTCCATGAACCCCATTAGCATTAGCTTCCCGCACGCAGCTCAGCCAAACAGCGTTATTCATTACGAACAGTGATTGCAGAAGCAAATTTATTTTTATTTGCACAGATTTAACCCAAGTGTTCAATGCAAAACAAAGCATTTAGTCAGAAAAATATCTACATACAAAACACAAAAGAAAGGAAAGCTGCCCCCATCCCCCCACCCACCCTGCTTTACCACCCACTGTGGAGCGTGACCCAGTATTGGACGACTGAAAAATTTACTAAAGTCTAAAGACATGACTCAGCATCTTGTTCATCAACGCATAAACATTGGGAAAGGATAGCAAAAAGGGGACCCGCAAACTGGAGTCGAGAATAGAAAAATACAGCCTTTCTTCTTATTGTATATATCACTAAAAGTTGTTGCAGTTTGACAAATCGTACAAAGCGTCTTCGGCTAGAGCAAAGAGGGCAACCGCATAACGTAAAGGCTAAGAAGAGATTATATATCAGTCAGATATGGCTTTCTTAGTTATGCAGACACATAAATAGGCCTATACACAAAACATACACACAGGATTTATGGAGTCAGAGTCATTTTCCACTGGGACTTCTCATGAAGGTGTTGGAAACAGGAGTGCTGTTCATGGAAGGATTAATATGAAAGAAACACTTTAGGTCCTTATTTAACGCTAACATTTCTAGGCTTTAGATGCTTTATAACAGACCTCGGCTCATTAAAGGATCTCTGCATGTGTGTAAAAACCATGTTATAAACTCCGTCCTTTTTGTGTTCGGCTGTTTTTAGTTACTCTTGTGTGGCGTAACTTCAGACTGTGTCTGCTGAGAAGCGTGTTGTAGGCATCCTGATATGCTCACATGTTTATTATACCTTCCCCCTGAACGTGATGGAGCAATGTGGGTTGGAGTAGACCAGTATTAGGTTTGGACTAGACTAGGACTAGGACTTTGCCTGGACTAGACCAGGACTAGGTTTGGACTAGAATAGTATCAGGCTTGGACTAGACCAGGACTTGTCTTGGACTAGACAAGGCCTAGGTTTGGAACAGATTTGGACTAGTCTTAGATAAGGTTTGGACTATACTAGTATTAGGTTTAGAATAGACACAGACTTGGTTTGGAATAGATTAGTATTAGGTTGGACTAGATTAGGATTTGGTTTTAGACTAGACTAGGACTAGGCTTGGACTAGGAAGGGACTATGCTTGGACTAGACTAGGACTAGGCTTGGACCAGACTTGGACCAGGCTTAGACTTTGAGTAGGATTGGACTAGGCTAGGACTTGGGTTAAGGCAATTGTGAAGTTGTTATGCTGTCCTCCTGCCGTCTAGGTAGGGCGAGCAAGCGCTAGTTTGATACACCTTTTGGAATCGGTTTCCTTACTGTTATTTACACACTGCACCACAACGACACTCTAGACTCTAGACAAACTCAATCCCTCTTCTCCGCGCACTAACACGTCCAACAAATGCAACAATTGTACTACTAACACAGTGTTCACTCACACGTCCCCGTTGTGTTGCTCTCGAGTGTGGCACCGCATGCCCTAGATCCGGCGCATGCCCTACAGCCACACGCTAGTGCACGCAGCATAGCCGCCAACACACACACCCCAACCAACCCCAGCCCCCGCCCGCCGCTACACCAGCGCGTAGTCAAACTGCCCCCTCTCCAGGCCCTCCTTGTGGTCCGTCCAGGAGGAGGAGGGCATGCGGCTGTAGGGGTCCAGGAGGATCCGGAAGCAGCGGACCAGCAGGAACACCAGGAACAGCAGGAGGAGCCCCACGAAGGCCAGGGCCGTGCTCTGCTCCGCGTCCGGCACGCCCAGCGGGACTAGGGGCGTGCCGCCGCCGCCGCCGGCCACCATGCTACCGCCGCCGCTGCCGAGGCCGGGGAGCAGGGAGGAGCCGGCGGGGGACAGCAGCAGCCCGTAGTCCAGGGTGGGGGCATCGTTCATCCTCCACGGGGCCCGGGGGCACGGCGCGAACACGGACCGGAGGGTCGGCGTGGCGGCACGGAGGGGTGGGCGCGCGGCTGATGGGGGGTCCGTTGGGGGCTGATGGGGTGTTTGGGGGGGAGGGGAGGTTGGTGGGGTTGTTAACGGTTGGAGGAGGTGGTGGTGGTGGTGGTGGAAGTCAGTCACTGAGTTAGTCTAAAGTCCTGGAGGGCACAGAGGGAGCGACGATGAGCTGTCCCTCCAGCACTTCCTCTTCCGGTTCTCTGTCCTCTACCTCTCTCTGTGTCGAGGCTAGGTGGGCCGATACCCCTCCCCCAGGCAGGTCCGCTTTTACTCCATCACGTCAGGGTCCGCCGCGGTGACGCGATGACGCCCAGGACACGTCTGGCCCTAACCGTCTCTGACAACGTGCCAGACACGCACACACAAGCGCACAGAAACACTTCCTGTGGTTCGCACACTGGAGGTGTCGAGAGGAGGCTTCGATGGACGGTGGCGATGTGTGTTTATGACAGCCAATTACATGGAACACATTGTGTTTCACTGTCAACATGAGTCAGAGCAAACGCTGGTCCACCAGCTAGCAGCTTACACATCCCATCAACCTCAGAGGTGGAGTGGAGCAGAGAGCTTCTCTCTCTACTGGAGTGGAGCATATTCAGACACCTGTGTGGCTCAATATGGTTAGGTGTGGGACGCTATTGTTTGTTCACAGTGACGTGTGTGTGTACTTTGGTATGCACAAGCTACTCTCTGTGTTCTTTTGTATCTCACAGCAGATTAATGAGATGCAGGCAAATGCCAAAGATTAAACAAATTCAATGTTTGCAGTACCTACCAAAGGTTAGACAAATTTGGATGACATTGTCTGCATTGTCAGTGTAACAATGAATCACCTTTCGGTTGGCGGTGGTTTATGAACCTGGAAGTGGTATCAAAGGTTAAAACCATACATTCGACCTTTGGGTCCGGTTGTAACGAGAGAGGGTTCAGGAGGAACGAGACTGCGGTTGAGCTGGTGGGGCCAGCTGCTTTCAGTTACCCGTCGGCAGTCGTTAATCAATGCTAAGGGCCGCTCGTCATTCCGTAGAACAAACAGTCTGCCTTGTTCTTCAACCGGGACGACAGCCGCGGAGGTGCTTTGTCTTCTGCAGGCCTAAGCTCCTGCTT
Organism: Pollachius pollachius; assembly: GCF_949987615.1. Lineage (NCBI taxonomy): Eukaryota > Metazoa > Chordata > Actinopteri > Gadiformes > Gadidae > Pollachius > Pollachius pollachius. The sequence continues at coordinate 23,120,769 of NC_136940.1, forward strand.
GATGGTGAAGAACTCAGGAACTCAAGCCCTTGGGGCTCTTCTGGTCTTCAGCATCGGCAGCCTGCGAACAAAAAAACACAGGTTTCTGGTCAGTCAAAAAGTAACCAATCATCGAGCGAGGAACGGGTTCCAACAATGTCCAGTTACCAATGTTAATTAAATACAAATATAACGAGACTGAAACTAAATAGACGACGCTGATACAATCGTTTCATTTCCCCAACCGGACGATACAGAGTTCAAATCATGTATCTCATTAGGACACGAGGCTTAAGGTGTTACAGACCGCCATCTGCGGACGGAACCAGGCCATCGGCATCCCCCGTAATGACAGTCAATTAGTAAGCCGACTACTGTGGCACTGCCAGCACATTAGCGCTAATGAATACACGATTACACGCATTGATACGGCGCTCTGTCATTCTCGTTTGTCGGTGCACTGTTACTCAGGGGGTCATTTGCTCACAGCTTGACCCTTTCCCCCGTTTGCTTGCTTAATGGATGGACAGATGGACGGACGCATGAACGGGTGGATGGGTGAATGAATGGATGGATGGATCAATGGGTGGGGGGGTGGATGGATGGATGAATGGGAGTAAGGATGGCCGGGTGGGAAGAAAAGGTGTTGGTGGAGAGGAACCACGACTCATAAATAATCCAAAATCACATTCCCTGTGGCAGACCGGGTTTCAAATCTGAGAGGGAACCAGAGAGGCGATCCATCTGGACCTGCTCTCGCTTATGAACCAGAGAGCACAGCGCTAGCTAGGGTTACCTGCTCAGATAGATTTGATAGAAGAGCACAATAGGGGAGTTAGAGAGAGGGGGGGGGGGCAAGGAGAGAGAAAGAGAGAGAGAGTGGGAGAGAGCTAGGGAGAAAGAGAGAGGGAGGGTTAGAGAGAGAGAGAGCTAGAGAGAGGGTTAGAGAGAGCTAGAGAGAGAGAGGGTTAGAGAGAAAGAGAGGGAGAGAGAGTGGGAGAGAGAGAGAGTGGGAGAGATAGAGCTAGAGAGAAAGAGAGAGAGAGGGAGAGAGAGATGGAGAGAGATGGCAGAAAAAGAGAAAGACAGAGGAGAGAGAGAGCTAGAGAGAAAGAGAGAGTGAAATATGGAGGGAGAGGGTTAGAGAGAGAGCAGAGATGGCAGGAAAGGTGAGATGAATAAATAGCAATTTCCTTTTTTCTTTAAACACACAATAAAACAAAATGAGAGATGTGCTAGAGAAAGGGGTGGCACACAAGGAAGGTGACAGGAATTGTGAAAAAAATAAGTCATTTTAGGAGGAACAAGTGCTAACGCGAGAGAGCGTATAAGATAAGACAGAGAACGGGATAGTGAGCGATGAAAGATGAGATATTGAGATATTTAGGAGAATGACATGACATTGACAAAATACTTTTTAAGCTGTTTTTCATAATGATCACGAAAAGTAACAAACAAGTTACTGCTGCTGATGTACACACACTCCAAGGACAGTAATGACTCATATCTAAACTACAAGAGAGACAGGTTAAAAAATTAATAAAACGGGATGATGGAGATTTATAGAGGGTAAATAGACGCACGGATGGATGGAGAGAAAAGTGGTTTGTTGGGTCCAGGGACAGAGGGAGAGGAGAGGACAGAGAACAGAGGTTAGCTGGCCCAAACCAGACCCTCTCTCCTCTACATGACCATGGTGCAATATTAAGCCCCCCCCTCCCACTCTCTCTATCCATCCCTTTCTTCCTCCCTCTCTCTGCTTTTCTTTTGCTCTTACTATTTATGTCTGTCTCTCTCTCCCTC